>NC_140286.1:7729495-7819495 GCF_964030765.1 Micromesistius poutassou
TTATCGACTTGTGTTCATAATATGCATGTGTCCCCCTGTTAATATACATCGCCATGGACTGTATTATGTGTTATGTGTTTAGTTTGCGTGTGTTTAAACAGATGGGTGCGCACACACACGCGTGCCAAGCATCACCCACATTCATTCATTCTTTTAACACTCACTCGCGATAAAACTGTTTTCTCACGATCAAATCTTCATCAATCCCGAAAGATATGGGCTTGTAAACGATCTCTGCGTCAAGAAAATATGTGTTTGCTGATGCATTGATTTAAAAGTATAACTTACCGCTGTATCAGCTGTATTTTAAAACGATTTTCTTTTGGGAGGCTGGAATATACTTTGCTCGGGTTTATTATTGTTATTATTATTATTATTATTTAAACGCATGGCATAGCCTACTCTACTGTGTTCATTCATGCAGCCCCTATGGAAAAAAAAAATGTTTCCACAATCTATGCTATTTCTATGCAATTTCACTCATATGAACAATCGTTGACATCATAATGTTTAAATCAGCCTAATCTTTTGCATGTTTGTGCTGTGTATAGCCTACGTGTGTGTGTAAGCGTATGTTGCAGTTCCGACCTGCCATGGCACGTCAAAATAGCAACACCAACTGCGCTATCCACAACTGACTTTAGACTAGGTATTTCCCGGTCAGTTGCGCAATTGTATTAGCGCAATGTTTAGATCGGTAAAATAGCACCAAGTATCATTTGCGCCGGAACACGCCCCTGCTTTTTGCTGACACGCCTCTCCAGGCGCAAGTGTAGTGGCGCCTGGTTGCTGCGGGGGAAAATCAGCTTTGCGCTGGGTGCAAACTAGCAACGACACATGCATCAGTGTAGAAAGTCAATTGCACTGGGCGCAAGATAGGAACATTGAAAGGATCATTTCTCACATAACTTTTGTTCGACCAAAAGGGAAAAAAAAATCAAATTGTTCATTTAACCTGTATGAATATTGCTCAACCTGTATAAAAATGTGGTTATTGAATAATATAAATTACAAATCATTTATTTGATCTCGCTCCGGGAGGACAGCACATTCTCAGTTGAACGGATATTCAAGGCTCCAAGCGAACTGTGCTGTGTAATATGGAACAACAATTGTGTTTTCCTTAACTGAAACGGAAAATAATAATGAAACCATCCTGCAGTGAAATGTGACAACAAGCCTAGTGCCAATATCCTTCTATTTACTATATTCACGGGAGGGACAGGGTGGCCGCGATAACAAGCTAAACCGCAGGAGTGTTTTTATTTTTATTTTTAATCATATACGTAACTATAAATATAAATTTTTACATTCCATTTTCCTTTCTTTTTACAATTCAAATTCATATTCAAATTTAGAGTGTCTATGTATTTAACACACACACACGCACATACACACACAAACACACACACACACACACACACACACACACACACACACACACACACACACACACATGTGGTAATAAGGGTCTGTGATATGCTTATATAAATGTGTGTGTGTGTGTGTGTGTGTGTGTGTGTGTGTGTGTGTGTGTGTGTGTGTGTGTGTGTGTTTAGGATGTGATAG
Organism: Micromesistius poutassou; assembly: GCF_964030765.1. NCBI lineage: Eukaryota > Metazoa > Chordata > Actinopteri > Gadiformes > Gadidae > Micromesistius > Micromesistius poutassou. The sequence continues at coordinate 7,731,065 of NC_140286.1, forward strand.
CCAGAGCACTGCGCCACATCGGAGCGTACCAAGAACTGGACAACAAGGAACAGGTACCAGAAGTTGTGTCTTCCCTAATCGTGTCTATTTTCCTACACAACGTTGTCAGCAGTTTGGGTTGTTGTCAAGGAAACCTTTCTCCTCAGTTGTGGTGTATTGTATCTCTGCACTTTCAGATTCCCTCATTTAATAAATCAGATCCGGACCCTCTGTGTGTAAATGTTTTAACGCATCTCATTGTATATTGTAACTACTTAAATATGAATATAATGTAGCATAAATATTATAGCATTTTAAGCACAATTGTGAGAATACTATTTTGCTGCATTTATATGAAAATACCAAACCGTCCATGTGATTGTACACGTCCTCGCTGGGTTTGCAGGTGCTGGCCTTGATAGACGAGGACATGTGTATCAACTGTGGCAAGTGTTACATGACCTGCAACGACTCAGGATACCAGGTAGGCCGCTCCTAGTCACTCAGTAACCAGCCATGTCTTTCTCAATGTATTTGTGTTTCCTGTTTCCTATACCATTAAAGTGTCACTAGTGCACACTGTGAAAGCTGGGGTCCGTTTAAAGGTCAAAAACCCTCATGTCATAGTGGAAAATATGCCAGATGTATGGAAAACAACGTTTGGTGACATGATCAGCATAATGCCTTGGATTATACAATTTGAAGCAATGGAACAACAGGTTGTTGCATGGTTGTACTTAGTTGTACTTTGCTCTCTCTTTTATTTGTAATCAGGGGTCTGCTCCTTCTACGTGGAACTTTGCTGGAGCAGACCCATAATTACTGTTATGAGTGACACCTGTGTCCATTCCACGATGACTCATTTGAGAAAAAGGGTCTATTGTTTACAAGGAATTGCGAATTGTGAATGGATTTGAACCTTACGATGAGTATGGTGAACATCATTTCTCACCTCAACTGAACCCAGCTATTTTTCTCTCTCACTCTCTCTCTCGCTCTCTCTCCCTGCCTCTCCAGGCCATAACGTTTGATCCAGAGACCCATCTTCCATTCGTCACTGACAGCTGCACCGGTTGCACGCTGTGCCTCAGTGTCTGTCCCATCATAGACTGCATCACCATGGTCACCAGGACAACCAAATACGAGCCCAAGCGAGGGGTTCCCATCAGCCCCATGTGCTAGACAACCCTGTCCAATTAGAAAAGCTTGATTTCAGTAATCTGTATTACCTCATAATTAAAATATATACATATGTAATTTGCTATAGACATAAAAATGCTTTTGATTTGAACAAGCAAGCCAGTTAAGAATTGTATCCAATTTGTTGTACTTTCTGATAACCTGTTGATTGAGCATTTATTCACCATGAGGTATTTGTCGAAATGTATAATATGCAAGATACATCGGGCAGAGATAAATAGAAAAGAAAAAAAAAGAAATAGAAAAGAAAAATCATCTATTGCATTCCTATTCATCATGTTGCTCTACTGAAAATGAACGCAAATTGTGATCAGGCATTTTTTCCATTTGACCAGTTAATTTGACCAGTTCATAAAAAATGGTTAGAGCTACAGAAGGTTTACTCTGTTAAGTGTGGTAACATTTAAAAGACACATGGCATCTTTGATGGGAATTTTGGCATTGGCCTTTATGGCCTGAATAAATGAAAATGTAAATCAAATGAGTAGCATCATTCAACATGGTTTGAGTTTAATAAATTGCTAATTTGTAATCCCCATGAGCAGTGTTCTCCGTAGGATTTTTTTTCCAGCCCGGTCCCCCATTCCCTAACATTTAGGCATACACACAAATATACGTATTCATATATCGAATTCATGCAGATATAAGTAAATGAATTACACTACGAACATGTTAAGGTCAAAAGTCCTAGTAGGGGGAGATCGTAATGTATGGATATGTAATGGATATCAGATGGTACATACACTAGTAATAATACTAGTTAAAATGGATAGCTGGGTATAAATTGGGTGTATGCAATGATAATTTTAAGTGTCTTCGACTTTGAAAGAAAGTGAACAGGGATGAAGAGGGAGTGGTCATTTAATATGTTGGTGATGAAAGTAAAGGATGTCAACGGATTTGAGGAACCCTGAATCAGGTCGATCCCAGAGACTGAAGATGTCATCCAGATAGCAACAATACACCTGGGCATAGTGGGGGTGTTACGCTCAGGGCTCAGAGTCGTTGCCATGCTGTGTCCCATTACTCCCTCCTCATTCATCTTCTCTTCCATCTTCACCCAAAAGAAAAATAAAGAAACTTGTTATCTCCTGAGGGGACATGAGTCACAGCTAGAATAACAGGCAGAAATCATAAAGGCTAAATATAGAAAATACACAGGATGCAAGCAAGCATTGTGTAACATACAAAATATGCATATGTTGTGGGGCAGAAACCTATGCAGCAGTAGAATACCTTATAAACGTACATAAAGAGAACTAGAGAACTAGACCAAGTTGGGTGAAAGGAGTTTTAATCCAGTGCACATGATGTGTATCACAGTAGAATGGTTAGCAGTTGCACTGAAAGCTCCCTGAAGTGTTATGTTTCGGTCCCTGCAGAATGCAGCAAGTGGTTTAACACCAGCACCACTCACTCCTTCAATCCTGCGGGACCACTGAATGTTATCAAATGCTGTCCTCTGATTGGCTACCACCACGGCACCCACTCTGAAAAGTCTAGTGGAGGAAGGTTCTTACAGTGACGGTTTTGTAGGAATGTTCATGAGTAGCAAGTCATAAAAGCAAATATATGACAAAAGATTACATGGATTTAGCTGATGCTTTTATACAAGATAAATTTACAATAAGTGCATTCAACAATGGAGATGCAACCCAGAAATTACAAGAATCATGCAAGTACATTATAAATTCATAAAATAACATGGCTATGTGGCGTTTCGAGTAAGGAATAGACATATTCTCCTGATGTGTTGGAGTATGAACCTGCAGGTGAAAATAAATGGGATACTTTTTGTGAAAAGAAATGGGATACTACCTGCAGTCTATTACCTAATGTTTTTATCCAATTCACATGTGTGGCCATATGATTGGCCACATTTAGCAACATTTAACATGATCACGATGAGTTCTGCCCGTTTTGCCTGCGTGCTGTCTACGGTCAAACCAAAACAAACCCGATCCCGCCCCTTGCGACCCTACGTCATATGCCGTCCCTTGCAAGCCCGCCCCCCTTAAGCAGCCGGAGATTCTACTGACACCGATCTCCGCATATCGGGCATCAAGTGTGAATAAGTGTGAATGACCCTCACGTCGAACCTCCTGCTCCACAAATGCGGAGAAAAGACGGAGGTCATATGTGAAAGCAGCTTATGTGAAAGCAGCTATAGCTACGCTCCCCTTAGAATACCCATAATGTGCATCAGGTGAACACACCCTCATTAACATTTGACGCAAGTCTGCGTTCTTACATAGCGCCTCACAATGGTACAATAATAATATTGCATCCCTTCTGTGAACTTGGGTACAGAATAGACACAATCAGTGTGCGAAATACGGGGGGTCGAGGGGGGCTGGGCCCCCCCCGATTAACACATGAGACCCCCTGAAAGCCTCAAAAGCAAAATTTGAAGGGGGTCTCAAATTTCGTCAAAAAAAAAAAATAAAAAAAAAAAATATATATATATATATATATTTTTTTTTTTATTGTCAGTATTGTCAGTAATGGTCATTTAAATGTGTTTAAGCTCACCATGTCCAGTATTCAGAATTTTAAACATTTATTCCCCCACTCCCCCAAAATTTCACAAACCATGTTTCCAGGGGAGCTGATGTCACCACTGTCCCCCTTAATTAGGGTGACCAGACGTCCCCGGTTTCCGGGGACAGTCCCCGTTTTCAGTGACCTGTCCCCGGCCACTGCTGTCCCCGGAAATGTCCCCGGTTTTCATTGTGACTGAAAGATCCGAAATTGGAATAAAGGAAAAAATGAAAAAACTAAAATGTTGACCAAAAGACAGTTGCGCACCGTATCTACTGCTCGCACAATAACAATATGTCCACTCTCGGTTCAATGTTCCTTTTGGTTCGGATTGTCCACGTTACGTGTGTGCCGACCGTTCACCAATTAGACATGTCCATCACGAGTGCGTTGCTGTCCGTTGAGAATGATAGCCATGTGTGGCAGCAGGGTAGCCTATTTACTCACCCACCGCACCGTGCATCAATGGCGGGAGAGGGAGAGAGCAGGAGCCACAGACACGTCCCGGTCTGTAGCAGTGAACTGGCTGGCTCTTCGTTCTTTGGCGTGACAAGCTTCCAACGTTGGCGACGGGCTAGTATAATATAACTGAATAGTCAACACTTTGCACTACCTAGCGAGGACGGTCGCCTCGCACTACGCGAACTATACTTGTTAATAATACGACCCCGGATGAATCTTCAGCGCTGATGGCGTGGAGTCTTCCGCTCCTCCACACGCCACTCCAGCCGTAACAGTTCCGTAGCTCAGATTAAAACATGTCGCACACGCAATAACTAAGAGCTAAACTGATCTATCATACCGAAATCTCCGTCAGCATGGGACCTCGCCGAGCGCCGCCATCTTCTTCGTTCTTCCTCACCAACTCTCTCTAGTCCCGCTCTCTCTAGTCCCGCTCTCTCAAGCTCTCTCCTCTCATTCGCTCTCTCCTCTCATTCGCCAGTGCACTGCATGCGAGTACCGATTGGCCGAGCCTATGGCGAAGTTCATGGGTGCGATTGGGTGAGGCTATTTTGAGGGAAAGGTTATCGTAGGGGCTACATATCAAGAAATATATGCACACTCTAGGTGTACACCTACACATGATCCTTTTCAAAAACTCTTCCAGTCTCTCTTCTTCCCTCCTTTCATGTCTTCTGTCTCTCTGCCTCTCTGTGTGGACCTTGTTGGATTTCAAATTGTTTGGTGTTACTTAGCCTATATTTTATTTATATTACAAGTGCCTTTCGAGCTAAGCACGGAAAGAACAAGTAGGCTTCTATAGGCTAGATAATCCATAGCCTATGTTACAGTTTCAAATATGTTAATAAGGACGTTATTTTAATTCTGATTTAACATTAATTCCATGTTGTTACTTTTCAATATCAGTCATTAGGCTAAATAAAGTCACGTTTGGCAATTAGCGGAGTCCAAGTAACCTATTCTCGCAATATAGACCCTAAAGGTCTAAAGGCCCTCCTCAAAACAAAATTACAAGGTGTCTTAATGTAGTGTAGGCTATCAACCAATGACCAAATTACTAAACTAATTAAAGGCCATGACACACCTTCTGTTAAATTCCTTATTTCTGGGTCAGACTGGGAATAAATTCTGAGGTCTTGGTTAAATACATATCTATGGCAGCAGGTATCAGTATACAGCTGTGTTCCCATGTCAATGCATGATTAAATGCATGATTAAAACATATCTAAACACATTTTGAATGTCCTACGTCAACAACAGCCAATGGCTTTTATATAAGCCTTCCTTCAATTTGTTGATAGGCCTACTAAGTAAACGAAATTTGGGTTATGGTTATCAAAAATGTTCGCCGCGCGCGCTCTTCGCACGCCCGCTGACATTTTGCAGATTCTCTCTCCAGCCAAAGTCCCATTGAGGCAACCCTGCCTTAATGACACATCCAATACTAACTCGAGCGACTTTGAGTAACATCTCGTTTGCTAAATGACAGAATGATAAAAGACGAGCATGCTCGTCATCGAACAGTGGACTATGCGTGTCGACGTAGTAACAGTTGACAGTTGACGTAGTAACAGTTGACACACAGAGGCCCTGACAGCACGGCTGCCAACCAGAGAGCCAAGCCCTGCAGGCGAACATCCATCTCTGATGTGTGATATTCCCCACCAGCTGTCAGCTCCGTCCTTTGTCCCCCCCAGCCCAGTGGATGCCCTACGCGCGCACACACACACACACACACACACACACACACACACACACACACACACACACACTGTAATATAATGTGGTCGCTGACCAACCCGGTATCACGCAATTTCGTGCTCATGCGCGCGAACGTTATCTATTGAATCGTGTCCCAGAGCACGATTGTCTTGACTTGTTTCGTGCTACACGGAACGAAATGTAAACCCATGCATTTTGATGGGGTTATCCTTGATCATTTCTCATAGAGCTGATGCACGCTAGGGGGCGACGTTGAGCCATAAATCCCTCACAGTGGGATCCCATGGATGTAATTGGTAAGTACGGGTACTGCTGAGGTAAACTAGACCACCCCATGAATGTATTTACCAAAAAAGGCGTAGGCCTACACCTGAAGTAAACTAGCTCAATAACGTCGGGTTTATGCAAACGTATACACCAAAGACCACATTATCCCTATTTTTCATTTATTTTCAACATTAGAAATAATCATCGTCAATCATCGTCAATCATGGTTTTGAATGGCGAGGGTCAAACGCGTCAAACGCTGCGCGCTTGTAACGGCTTAAAACGTGGGTGTCTAAACTAGGGTGACCAGACGTCCCCGGTTTCCGGGGACAGTCCCCGTTTTCAGTAACCTGTCCCCGGCTACTGCTGTCCCCGGAAATGTCCCCGGATTTCACTGTGACTGAAAGAAAGATCTACCCCCCCCCCCCTCACTCAATCCCGTCCGACCGCAAACACCCCCCATCAACAATCCCGTCCGTCCGCAATCCCCCCCCCCGGTCAACAATCTCGTCCGCCCACAATCCCATAACCCCCCCCATACGCAGTGTCCCCGTTTTAGTTTTCTATGACAAAAACACTACACGTTTGGAGGTTTTTACACCGCTGAGCCCAAAATGTCCCCGGATTTTGTCTCAGAAATCTGGTCACCTTACCCTTAATTTGCAGTATGTATTAATTTTATTATAACGTCCATCCATTCATCCATGGTTGTTCCTTTCATGACTCATGACTGTTTCGTCCACAGCAGTTGAAACGGCTGCAATACTGTAAGTGATCCACAAGATGCCCTCATGCCTTCAATTTCCAAAGCTTCAAAGCTTCGGAGCTCAAGCTTCCCTGATCACGTGATCACAGACACTTGTGTTTCGCTATGTCCCCGTGACGACACCGTCAGGGACGCTTGAGTACAACGAACGCTTCAATAAAAGAAATACGAAGAAATTGCTCAAATATTGTCAATCCTATAATATATACATTTTGTATTCACTTTTTATTGAGAATGTCATGTTGTGTTTCCATGGGCAACAAATCTCTCGGAACACCGTGTTCCTAAACCTCGCGCACAACTGGAACTTTCTAAATTATGCAAGCGCGGTGACACGCACGGAAAAGTACGTAGGCCTACTCCTTGGGAATTACAGACTGTGTTTCACAAAGATTGAAATGATTAATAATGTTTATGGAAGGTTCAAGTCGTAGAAGACGCTTCCGAAAGGTCGACTACATGGGCCAAGTAAGTAAGTAGTGTAGGCTACTTAATTAAAAGTTAAACATGTATCAATAATTATTTAGGTTTTATGTCAATATTCAGCATACATATAGTATATATTCTACATGTATCGACTAAAATAATTTCCAGGCCAGATGTTTCATGGTTTTATGGATAATGTAACGACAGCTGCGCCGATGCACCAGGAGATGGCGCTAGAAAGGCGTATATAAAACGCTTCGTGCTTCATGTGCTTCAGCCTTCAACTGTCACTGCTTCGGAACCAAGCTTCTCTCAGCCCGTCCACATCCCATCCACATCCCACTGCGGCCATGTCATTGTCTATATCCTGGTCCACTCTACTCCTTACAATAATACGAGGATTTTCCATAAACAGTCCTAATCTAATCCACTCTCACAAATCAGATCCAATACAACTTCTGGGTTCCGAGATGAGCACAGGCCTGAACCCTTACGTAACAGCGTTGAATCCCGTTTTGAATGAATTGCCATCGATGACGTTTCATGCGTGCTCCTTTGCTGCATCCTCTAGTAGTAGTGTGGAGCCAGGGGCAGTAGATCACTCGTTACAGTTTGCAGCGGCATCGCAAGGTTACGAATGCCATTTTGGCTCCACCGCGGTGTCGTCACGGGAGGAGCCGCGCCGTGCTGCTGCTGCTGCGGGGCACAGGGCTCAGCGTTCAGCCCAGGCTTGAGCCAAGATGTCTGGTGCTGCAGCTCGAAGCGAGCAGCCTAGCCTAACCCTTTTTCCACATTGGGGGGGAGGAGGAGGGATCCTTGAGTCCTGTCGCGCAACTACAGTAGACTAGAGGCTGTACTTTTCGACTTGCTCTGTCGGGAGTCTGAGCAGTAGTGATCTACGGGAGGATAGTCAGAAATAGCCTTCAAATGCGATTAGGTATGACGGATAGTGGCGAAGGGTTTTCGCGGCACTGTGCGTAAAGATGAGGATTCCTCCAGTAAGTACTGCATCTGTTTATCGGGATATTTCTGGGGCTAGACTACACGTTTCACTACTATTACACCGCCTGAAGGCTACTTGCTTCTCTACGATACATATTTTATTCGTGATAATCCCGCAAGGATGTGTGGTGTTCCTGGATCGGTGGGGCACTTCCAGAGGACTGTGTTTAACGTTACAGCAGATCGACAACACGTTACCGGGATCATATAATGTTAACGTGCTTACGAGCTTTGGAAAACTGCCTGTAATGGTAGTAGCATGTATAGCCATCATTATTATTGTTCTAGGGGCTTAATTATGCACAATGGGCAGTTTGGTCAAGTTACACCACCGACCAATAAATAACATGGCTGTAAGCCACAAAGCCCCAGCGGGTGTATGGCATGGTGTGTGCCCGTTAATGCAGCGGGGAGCTGCCGCTACTCGGCGCACGACCCACCGGAGAAACGCTGTGGCTAACAGCTGCATTGTATTGTATTGTATTGTATTGTCCGGACAGGACAAAGTGATAGTTTGTAAGGGTTCCCGCTCTCTGTTTGTACCTGCCTGGCCACATTGCTACCCTCTTTTCACAAGAGTTATCACACAACTTGGGGTTAACTGTTGGGGTCACTTACTGGCGGCCCCTTGAGTGGTGTGGATACTCTTTTTTTTTTTTTTTTTAGCACAACAGGACCATCGCTAACTAAACTAAAGTCCAAGTAAAGCCCTGAACCACTGACTGTTTTTATTATTGTGAATCAGACATTTGAAATAATATAAAACGTTTTAATTTGTGTATGTTTTAACACTGACTATTGGATTTATATTGTCAACAACCATTATTATTAAGTATCCATATCGACTGTTTGTTTTGAGGGACTAGTTTTGTGTTTTTTTATGCTTTATTTTATACACTATGGTTTTATTTTGCCATTTGTTCAGTGGTTAAAAACCATACCATTCATTTTGACAGAGATTTTTAGTTAAATCAAGTTGACAAAAAAAGACTACAGCCTTAACACAAAAAATAGAACGGCCAATTAACGCTGCAAAACGTCTCAAACAGCATTCCCTATCAAGTAAAACAATCAGCCTTTTTAACAGCGATTTAACAAATGAGTGGCAGTTGCCCAACAGGGAGTTTGATATGTCAGGTTTACTAATCTGAAGTAATTGAAGATGACAAGACTATTATAGCAACATCTGGGTTGAAGATTAAAGCTACTTGTAGCTTTGTGATAACTTTGGTAGTTTCCCCAGTTAAGTATTTGAACTGCTTTTCTATAATCAGATACCAACCCATGTTTATATTGTTAAATTTAGTTTAGTTAACAATGCTCTTTTTTATCACACTCATTTATGTCACTCTTCAAATTATGCATCAGCCTTTTCAAATACAGTAATATGACATACTGACATACATGCTTTACTTGTATTGTTTGTAAATGTATGCGCTGCGTGAAGGATTTCTCTTCATCAGGGAACGTGTGGATAAAGTACACCCAATCGATTTTTAAAAAAAGGAAATCGGAAATGAATAGTGTCTGATTGGTTCTTCACACCCTATCGGACTCGCAGATTATTTGGTCCTCTCTACTGCTTCTGTCCATTGATGAGAAGAACTGACAACCACTTGGACTGTTTGTTCCCAGGCTAAAAGAATGCAACAGTTACTTATTTTAAATAATTTTAGACCTGCTTTTAGAAGTGGCACTCGTGGATAATTAACAGATGAAGTTCACCTGATAAGCAGTAAAAGATGTGCTGTTGGGTCACCTGGGGTTACTGTATAAAGTAATGTCAGGACTTGTTGAGAGCTCCACTACTTTCTGTAATGCGCTGATAAAATCAAAGCCTAGCATAAGACAGTGCACCTCTTTTCGACGCCACTGTAAATTAGTCAACTGTAATGGCCAACCCGTTCAAGTTTTCTTTATAGTTTTCCTTGAAATTATTTTTCCTGTCATGTATTGTTATTATCTGTGACTATTTATAACCTATATACTACAGTGGGTAGTGCCCCAGACTTGTAAAGATGTAGGTTACTGAATGCTTTCATAATGTATTAAGCTTGCTTCCTCTAAAGGGACCCAAGGCAGGCGGTCTCGAGAAAATTTAGTGTTGTATTTTCTTCTGGTGTTTTAATGGAGATCAAAACATCCACATATCTCATAATCAGCCTTGACAGTCGCTTTGGAAGGGCATGCCTTAAAATGCACTTGCTTGTCAGGAAGACCACTTCTGTCTTTACTGTTTCCTAGGCTTCAAATCTCTGCGGATTCAACCCCCTTTCTTGTCAGGAGAGATGGAATACGTTTTTAGATTTCTAGAGCAAGAACGACCTGCTATTACATGGGAAGAGCCTCACTTGTGGCTTTAATTCTGTGTCATTCAGACTTCTTTGTTTTGCTTTATACTTTCCCTCAATGTTGTCTCTGTGTTATTTTTATTTTTGAATGCCCCTCATTTGCAAATTACACACATTGCCAAAACGTAACATGAGATAACGTAAGTATAATAGAAGTATTAAACAAACACTAAGTTATAAATAATTTCTTGCTCCCTCTCTCTCTGACATACACACACACGTACACACGTGTGTCACAGTGTAGCCTCTTGCTGGAGAATGGGAGACAACTCCCAGTCATACTCCCTGAAGCATTTCCCAGTCATGGCGTGGAGGATTACATAATACGCCGTCATTCGTCTGTCACGCCAATCCTATGGGCAGTGAAGTCGGCCTGTTCGTCAACAGAGGAAGTAGTCGTTTGCTGTGTCCACTTCTTGCGGTCTGCAACGAAACTTGCTAGACAGCGCCTGACCGCCTAGCGACAACAATAACCGGATACAGGGCCCAGTAAAAAAAAGAAAAAAAAAAGAGGACCTAGTGAACCCTGCCTGGACCTGAATGGTCGTTTTATACTCTTCCTCCATTTAATTTAATGGAATTGACATTCCAGTTTGTCCAGTCAGGCGTATTTGTCATCCCCAGAGCACAATGTTGGGGCCCTTCATTAGCATGGTGCGGGACAAACTAGTGGAAGCTATTACAGCACGTGTATCAAGCAAAGGTCAATATATGGATGTATAAATCTGCATGGATCGATCATATATTTGGTTCAATTGAAGGGCTGCATTTCCCCAGAAGTGGTAGTGTTATCCAATTTTTTAACAGGAGAAACACCTTTCATTCCCATGAAGGATTAACCCCACCGCTCGGTACCAAACCTATTTAGGCTGGCGTTTTAAGTATTTCGTTTTTCAGAGCGTAGGGTTTTTTGTATTTGTAAATAGGTGCATTCTGGGCTTGCTTTAGATGCAGGGGGTGGATTTTATTATACAACCACACCTGATAATGTAATTAGTTACAGAGGTGGAAGGGAAAGCCCTAAAGCAATTTACCAGTTCACTAGACAGGATTTTCTAAATGCTGTGTATACGTTTTACAAAAGCAATCATATATCAGGAACGTCCTTCCCTCTCAGGTCAGCAGGGCCCTCAATTTATGCTTTGGTCCTACGTTATACAAAATCATCTCAATGTTTTCTCAAAGTAAATCCAAGCTATTGTGAATGTATTTTAAATGAAGCAAAGTTATTTTCACACACACGCATGCACGCACGCACGCACACACTTCAAATCTCTGCCGGTCTGGACTCGGTGAACACACACGTCTGCTGGAGTAGAGCCTCTCCATGTTTGCATGTCTAAAAATACAACCTCTTCACTTACTTTGACTAAAGATGCATTATTTAGGCATCCTACAGAGTGATTAAATCTTAATCAGGGACAGGCATCTGTCAGTGTGTGTGTGTCCGATCTGCATGATCTGGAGAAAATATCCCATAGCAGTTATTTTGACAGTGCAATTGCAATGTGTCTTATGACTTGGGAAGTAACCACAATAATATGCACAATGCATCTTTGGTCATTAGATACAGCCTGTGTGTGTAAGAATTGCAATAATCCGCCACCCATAGGAACCTATGCGTTAGTTTATATCATGCAGCCAGTGCGTAGACCCGGGTGCACAGTACACCACCCGATTGTGGTGTAGCTTTCCATGTGTACATGATGATTCACGTGGTTTTGCAGAGCCATTTGTCTGGACGTTCAGGAAATGTTGAGGGCCTCACAGGTCCGCCGAGGTGAAGGGAGTTTTGTTTGGGTGTGTGTTTCGATGACAACACGGGCGCCTGCCAAGTTCCTACAGTGGTTGTCTTTAGTCACTCTGAAGGGCGTGGGTTGTCTGCATGTCTTTCCCCTGGCCCGTGCGGTTCGTTTCACTGTAATATTAGGCTCCCTCTCTGCTCACCGGCATGTCAGGTTTCCCCTCGCCTTCATTGAAATGCTGGATTCGATTCCAGCCGACTTGTGGTTGTCTGAGGAGGACTAGACAAACTGACGGTGTACGTTCCGACTGTTTATTTTGGTGTTTGCTCTCGGTGACATCATAGTCAGCCGTTTGCTGTGGATAAACAAACCAAATACAAGGCCATTTTGTTCTTGGACTTCATTCGCTGTGCGCTCTGTGTGGGCCCTCACTTCCTGTAAAGGTCAAAGGGTAGAGCAGAAGCACATGGGTTGTTTGGTCAATTGGTCGATCGGAGAGAAATCCAATAGATCTTCATTTATCATCATTTGCTGTTTATTGCTTCAGAAAGGCATATATTTCAGTCGATTGTCAAATAAAGTATCATGAGTCGCACTACTAAACAAATATTTCAATATTGGTGACTGACCTTGTGCATCTTTGTCTGGGATTAGTAATCACATCAGATACTGTTAGTTTTTTTAACCAATTGGGTCTCACCGCAGCACCGTAAGCCCAGTTCACATTCAGCATGACAGCGGTAGCTGCAGGTGAATGATGCCCCTTACCCAGCGCGACGCCTGTGTCTTCCCTGTGTTGTGCTGACCGTGCGCTCCAGAGCTCCCCATCTTTAAGCTCAGCAGAAAATGTGTCGAGTCTGCTCCTTTACGCCCGGTCGTATACACACTGCGCAGTGTTGGGTCTCTTGTGGGGCACAACCCCCCCCACCCCTGCATCTCATCCCAGGTCCCTATGGAACCTTATGAGATGAACTCTGAAGACAAGGCTGATGGCTTTCTGCAGCTGGGCCCACACTCACCCGACCCTAACCATGCCTCACTCTCGTATAGCACACACACACACACAATCACTCGTCCACTGTCCTGCATCAGCACAGAGTAGAAACGTCTTGTTTTCTTTATCGCTCCATCTGTGATCCTTTGCATCACAATCCTAACTTGGTGTTGGGAAGTGTGGACGGAGTAAGGCTTTAAGGTGTCAGTCATCACGGTACCAATCCCAGGTTTGTTTCAACTGTACAGCCGCTGGAAAGAGTGGATGTTTTGATCCTCGCTTTGGTCAATGTTTGAGCAAGGCAATCCTTCGGCAAATATGAGCAACCATAGGGGGGCTTATTTATTGTGTTTATAATAATAATTAAAAAAGTTTCAATCATATACATTTAATAGAACATCGGCCCACATAAACAACACAGTGTAACATAACTAATGATACCACTGTCATGAATGCGGTCATAACAGCTACTGAGCTACACACTGATGTATTGAGACAGGCAGAAATTCTCCAAAAAAGTGGTCCATGTTACCATATGAAGGCACATCCTAAGCTCGCCGTTTATGGGGTTTACGCGCAGCCAAACACGCCGTGGGCCGCGGAGCCACCTTCTCGTTACTGGTAACACGTAGTAAATCCAGTGCTGGAGGAGTTAAGTCGCAGTGTTGTTGAGCGCTCTTTACAGCGATGTTTCCCCTCGTTATCGCAGGTGTGGGTGCTAGGCGCTTGCCAGACTGGATGAAGTGAACGCCGAAGCGGGGAGAGCGAGAGAGCGAGAGAGCGAGAACAGTAAACAGCCTGCTGAAAGCAACAGCTCCAACACCTGCGATTGCTCTGGAGGACCTCAACGCAGGTGAGCACCATGAGCAAGAAGTGCTTAAGAAATGTGTCCGTATTTGTTATGGGGGTGGGGAGTGTGCGTTTTGTAAGGGTGACGTGGTTTGATTTAATGTGGCTATTATACAATGCATGGAAATGTGACGTGTACGATACTGCAACTATTTTGCTTCTCATGCTACCATTATGTGTGTCCACCATGGCACTCCTGGCCATCCCTGGAAACAGGGATCCCTCCCTCTGTGTTCCTTCTCAAGGGTTCTTCCTTAATAAGGGAGTTTTTCCTTGCTCTTTGGGAGGGCTAGTGTTAGGATGCTGTCGTAAAAAGTGGCCTATGAAGCTGTTTGTGCTGTGGTTAAGGGGTGAAGGACATTAACGATTAGGCCCGATGGCCTAATGCCAGTGAAGTCACGCTGGGACAATAAAACTTTCCCAAACAAGCCAGTGCTAAAAAAAATCATATAATGTTGTCGGTGAGAAGGGAGAGCATGCTATAAATGTATGGGGAATAAAATGCATTATATCATCTCTATGTAAGCATTGAGGGTCCGCTGGTTGCAGCATTTACCCAGATAACGTTGTACAGAGATGGCTGTCAGCAGGGGAGTTTGCCATGAGCTTTTGTTTCAGTTAAAATAAACGATTAAACATGTCAAGTAACAAAAGTTGCTTTGGTTTCTATGTTCAAACGCTGATAATTCCAATTTTGGTTGAGGGCTAATAAGAATTGCCTCGGGGCCTTCTGAAAAATGACGTTGAACTCTACATTGACACTCTCATTGCATTCCACTCTTTGACCAACATGAGGCTTTTAATGGTGAACCCCCTACCGTCATGGTTCTGTCCCCCAGGTTCAGCCCAGCGGCGGTGGCAGCGTGGAGCCCCTGACACATGGAGAATTACTTCCAGGCCGAGGGCTTCAACCTGGACAAGGTGCTGGACGAGTTTGAGCAGAATGAAGGTGAGCTCACCGCAGATCGCCCCTGGCAAAGTATATATCTGTACATCACATTTGTGTATCAGAAATATCCTGTTCCTGCCTTTGTTTCCGGTTCCGGTTTGTCTCGGATGACTCTCAGATGTTTGAGTATTCCTATTACTTCCTGATCCCTACTTTAGTAGAACTGGGATGCTTGCCAGGCTTGGGAAGGTGAGGCACAAGTATGCGTATTTTAACATCAACGTGTGTGGTCGTCGGGAGTAGCAGGTGAAGCAGAAGCAAAATCTGGAACACTTCTGTATGCTGAAACGCCAGCAGTTAGCACTGAGGTTGTTAAAAAACGACCACTATGCAAAGCTGGGTTCATTTAGAGCAGAACATTTAAAGAAGATGCTGCATGAGACAACAGCCTTGACAGATTCTTTCCCCGATCTGCATCAACGCCAACCGACCAGGAGGATGGGGCTCAACACACAGGAGCAGGAGGGATTACCATTCAGATGTTGTTGGGTTGTTTTTTTTTGCCATGTCGCAAGTGCAGGCGGAAAGCGGCAATGTGTGCGGGCGGGGCGGGATCGCTGGTGTCTGCCTTTCTTCCGCCCAACGCGTTTGGCTGCAAATATCCGCAGGTGGCAAATGAGGGTGGGCACCTTGGGAGTTGGATTAATTAGATTGGAGCGTTTCCCAAGGGCCCCCGGTGGCAGACAATTAGCCCAACGCACAGCCGAGACTGTAAAGTGCCTTCTTTTTGTCTAGTTTTTTTCTATTTATTTGCCCCCCACATTTAGGCTCTTGCTCACCGCAGAGGGAGATATTATAATGGCACCCTTTTATATGGGTTCCGGAGGGCTTATTTATGGAAATGATTATAAAGTCAACATTGAGTTAGTCTGCGGTGGTTCTTCTTACGTGGTCCTACTTCACTACTTGGCTCTCTTTGGGCTACACACAGCTGTTTTATTTGTTGTTGTATCTAATGTGATCACAGGGCTAGCAAAGAGGCTGCAAGTGTTGTGAAAACCTGTTTCAATCGAAGTGTGTGTGTGTGTGTGTGTGTGTGTGTGTGTGTGTGTGTGTGTGTGTTTGCTCGTGTATGTGTGTCTGCGTCCATGTAGCACATTCCAAACTGGTAACGGCGCAGCATGAATTCCAATGAAGGGAGGTGTGTGTGTGTGTGTGTGTGTGTGTGTGTGTGTGTGTGTGTGTGTGTGTGTGTGTGTGTGTGTGTGTGTGTGTGTGTGTGTGTGTGTCTTTCGTTGAGCGCTGTTGATACTTTTGAAACAGTGGCCATCTCCCCTCGGTCAGTGTGTGTAGGAGTGTATGTGTGTGAGCAAGAGGGAAATGGAAGTGAACATTACTGGAATTTCCGCCTGCATTCCACACTATTCATGTGTCAGGTTGACTGATGACTGGGGCTCCCTGGGGGGGTCGGGGGGGTCGGGGGGGGTTGTGTAGCAGATTGCCCCACTTTCTGAGGATCTCTCATCCTGATGCTTAATTTCCCAGCCCATGCCAACCTCGTTTCTCCGTTTACCGCCTGGTTCCTCCCATGCTCTGCTGGTTCAGCAGTCATGGGGTGTCCATCACACTCAGGGGAAAAACACCTCTTTTATCAAATGTTGCTCATTTTCCCTATTGTCACGACTGAGAATATGCTCCTTTCTGTTCTACAAAGTCTGTTGTTAAAAGAGAATTTTCTAGTGCTGGCCTTCTTTAACTTTTTTTCTTGGTTTTAACATTGGAGTAACATGAACAATGAATACTGCTTCCTGTTTGGTCATCATCGCATTTCAAATATTTCGTTTTCCCTTGTGCAGTCGATGGGATGAAAAATATTGCCAGAGCATTGTTATTCACCCATGAATAAACCTCCCTGATCATTGAGCTCCTCTTCGCTAGCTTCCGGATCCATTGGTATCATTTTACTCAGACTCTGTTAAAGGCATGGCTGCAGGTTTTGTGTGCATATGTTTAACCCGTGTCACTCACTACTCTTCCCCCCCCCCCCCCCCCCCCCCCAGATGAGACGGACACCCCCACTCTCTCGGACTCCAAGTGGACCCAGATCCTGGCGCCGCCGGCCCACCTGCTCTCACTGAACCCTGCCCTGGCCCACGCAGACCTGAGCCCCCAGGAGAGTCCCCTGCCCTTCAAGACTCCACCCGCCGACACCACCACCCCTGTCACCAACACCACCACCACCCCCCAAGGGGGCGGCGGCGAGCCCAAGCTCCTCCTCACTCCCGGGGCTCCGCCCTGGGGTGAGGAGCGGCCGCCGGACATTCACAGCCCCCCTCTCCCCCAGCCCAACATCGGGAAACTGGTGGGCACTGAGGACCGGCGATGCTCGCCCGACCGGGCCGCCGCCGCGGGGAACGGCCACGGCTCGGGCGACGACGCCGCCGGCCCTGAGCTCAACAGACTCGGCGAGGACGGCGGCCGTGCTCCTCGGACCGCGGGAGGGTCCCACCTCAACTACACCCGCTTCACCTTCGAGGACGACCCGGAGCGGCGTCCGACGCCGGTGGAGGACTGGCGGCCTGACTCGTCGCTGGTGCCGTCGGAGTCTGCGTCCGACGGACGGGATCCCAGGGGGAAAGCTGTGAGGAATGCTCCGGAAGGACCAGAGAGGGGGCCGTCCAGCACTGAGCAGGACCAGGAGGGGCGCAGCGTTCAGAACGGAGGAGCAGTCGGGACTCAGGGTGGTGGCGGTGAGGAGGAGGAGGAGGAGGAGGTTGCACTGGACGAGTGCTCTGATCATCCAGCGCAGGAGACAGAGATGATGATGAGCCATTGTCACGGTGACGTCACACGGCCTGGCGACCACCTCTCCGTCCCACCGGGCCTCGGCAACGGGGTGGGGCAGGAGGGGAAAGGGCGGGGCGGGCGATACGAGGAAGAGCACCCGCAGGAGACGGAGGGGACGGAGGAGGAGGAGGAGAGGAGGGGCTTTACTCCTAGCCCCGTCCCCTCCAAAGAGGACTCTGTGACGGAGGAGAAGGAAATCGAGGAGAGCAAGCAGGAGAGCGGCGAGGGCGTGGCCCCGGTCAAGCTCAACAACAACCGACTGCAGCCGGTCAGCGTGCCGTACGGCGGCGCCCGGCCCAAGCAGCCCGTCAGCCTCAAGCTCCAGATCCCGAGAGCTGATGCCCCGGCCCTGGTGCACAACCAACTGGGCCCCTCCCCCACTGGCAAGAACAAAAACCTGGACAGCCAGGGCCGTGCCACAGGCTCCGCCCCGGACACGGCGTCGGCTGAGTCGGACATGGCTACGACGCCGACTCTGTCGGCGGCGGCGGTGGTGGAGGTAAACGGAGACCGCTCCGGCTCCCCCTCCGCCTGGAGGCCCTCCGAGAGCCCCGACAATGACCTCCAGGCGGGCCAGCAGGGGGCGCTGTCCAGAAGGCCGGCCGTCCCGCTGGGAGAGGTGGCCCCCTTGTGGGTGCCGGACTCCCAGGCCCCCGTGTGCATGAAATGCGACGTCAAGTTCACCTTCACCAAGCGCCGGCACCACTGCAGAGCCTGCGGCAAGGTCAGTGCTGGATAGGAATGCTAAACCTAGTTCCAGATAATTGGATTATATTTGCATTCATTAAGCAGATGCATTAATTCAAGCAGATTTTTACAAAGGGGGGGTTGAGCAATCAAAGCAGGCGTAATCAAGGATTCCAAAAGCAATCAATGCGAATGCAGGATGGCTCAAACAGCGTTGTTGTTGTGTGCTGATATCAGTGCACGGGTCAGTGCTTGTTAAACAACAATAGTGCATTGACCTTGATTATGCTACGGCGCACTTAATAGTCCAGTCAGGCATTAAGGTGATCCAGGAATAGCAGAGTCTTCTGGTGCTTTTTAGGGCTGTAATTAATTAAATGAACTTGTTACATGGACCTCATGGGATTGTAAGGAATTATGATCATTTCATTACATTATGTCATAGAGCAATTGTTTTATTCTCAAGTTCACCTTGAATTTAGGCCGTACATGTTTTCATTCTTCAGGACTGAGCTCTTCCAGTTCAAAGCCTCATCTCATTGAACAATAAACACAACACATAACACGTCAGGGAATAGACAAACTGCTGAAACAGCTCCCCCTCTGGCGAATCACTGTGTATAGCAATAGGCATTTTTGATTGGCACAGGTGACTCCCATGGTGATGTGGAAAATGGCTTCACCTTGAACAAAATATGCATCATTTGGAGAGAAAAAATGTAATCCCCCTTTTTTATGTGTTTTAGTGCTGTCCCTGTGGTTTGTCCATCTTAAAACAACATTAAAGGATTTCCAGAATGGACTTGGTATACCTGAGGCCCATGCTACCGCTGAGCACGGACATGCCCGGGGGGCCTGTCAGCAGACACACGGCCGCTGTCATACCACTTGAATTAGGCTGTACTTCAGCCTTTTTCCAACACTTACTCACACACCCTGCTGCCCAAGGCTCACAGGAGCTGCCTGTGTAATAATACTGACGGAATGAAGCCTTGTGAGGCTGCGAATACACAGGGAATACACCGTACGACCTGGATCACGCACTCAGCACTTACACCTGATTTACCTGTTAGTTGACATAAGACACACATAGGATGCATACACGTCTGCAAACAAAGGCTTAGGAAATGAATGCATGAGGTCATGACCTCTAAACACGTGTGTGTGTGTGTGTGTGTGTGTGTGTGTGTGTGTGTGTGTGTGTGTGTGTGTGTGTGTGTGTGTGTGTGTGTGTGTGTGTGTGTGTGTGTGTGTCAGGTGTTCTGTGCGGCCTGCTGCAGTCTGAAGGGCAGGCTGGTGTACATGGACATGAAGGAGGCCCGGGTGTGTGTCACCTGCCATTCTGCTCTAACGAGTGGTGAGTACAGTACATGTATTGTATTCTATACCGTTACGTGTGTTCCTGACCTCAAACAAACCATTAGAGTCACAGACTCAAGGCCAGGGACTCGTTTTAATCTGAGCCCCCCCTCCATTCTGTAAGCTCTCCAAGGGAAAAAGCAACAAGAAAATACACCACAGACCATCAAGACCAAGCCAGGATAATAATAATAATAATATTCGTACTGTTGACATCCCTGGTGAAACCACAGAAATCTGTTTTGTTCCTCAAAGGCAGTGTGGCGGAGCGTGTCAGCAAACCCTGCTTACCCTCTTCCTCACTGGAGCCTTGAACAGCTCGCCTGTTTGTTTTTGTATTAGGGAGAAGTGTGATGGCTAAGGTCATGATCTGGACAAAATCTGACTCATGTCCCCCTCATCTATGGCAATTCTGCCTATAAGTCTTGTCTTTTTTCATAATTTTTTTTTAAATGACCACAAACCAAAGCTCACAGTTCTCCAATCAGCAGGTCACTCCTAATCAGCGGGACAAATGAGCATGCGGTAAAGACGTCCCGTCTCTGACCGCCGGGGGCCCCCAAACCGACCAACCCGCCCGCCTGCCCGGTCCTGGGTTCCCTCGGTAACATGTAGCCCCACCTTTCCTCCCAGCCCATGTGTGGAGGAGCGCTGCGGTAGCGGCGGCTAGCGGCGTTAGCGGTTGTGGTGGTGGTGGCGTCGGTGGCGGTGGCGCTGGGACCCAGACCCAGCCCAACCCCAACAACCCGGCCGAGTACTGCTCCACCATCCCCCCCCTGCAGCAGGCCCAGGCCTCTGGGGCGCTGGGCTCCCCTCCGCCCACCGTCATGGTGCCCGTGGGAGTCCTCAAGCCGGCCTGCTCCGAGGGTACGACCTTCAGCCACAAACTAAACCCCAACTCCCCCCCCCCCCCCCCCCCCAAACCCCCACCCCTCACCGCTTCACCCTCGGCTCTGCAGAGCTATAATTTTTCTCTATTCTTTTGGGTAACCTTATTATAATATGCTGGATCTGTAACCTCGCCAGGCTGGTCCTGTTTGGTTCCCCCCTCCCCCACCCCCACCTGCTTTCCACTCTTTAGTGATGCCACAGATCATGGCAGCGTGCTTGCTTGTCCCCTGCAAAGTTTTTTTTTTTTAAGAGAATCTCATGGAACTACTTTGTACCAATTGGAAGCAGTGATTGCAGGTTTGAAACCCCCCCCTCCCCCCCCTTGCATTTTCTCCCTGTTTTGGACGGTTTGTCGGTTGGTGTGTGATTTGTGTGTGATTTTAAATATGCAGTCGTGATTTTTCCTTTTTAAGTGTGTGCGCATCCCCCCCCCCCCCCCCCCCCCCTTCCCCTCCCCCCCTGCAGGGCTGCTGACGCGTGAGCAGAGGAGGGTGTGGTTCGCCGACGGACTCTTACCCAACGGGGACGCAACAGAGTCGGCCAAAACCCCCAACCCTGTCCTGGACCCTGCATCACGATCCATGGCCGGCTCCCTGTTTTCTACCAAATCTCCCCCCTCAGACGCCTCGGAGGTAAGGCCCCCCCATCTCCCCGGGCAGCACAGCATCCCCCTCACCTCCGCGGCATGTTGACAGGTTCATACCTCATAGATCTTCCCCGAGAACACAAGCAAGCCACTTCTGGCTGGTTCACTGGTCGCTACAATGAATCCTTTTGTTTGCATGCGTAGCCGCTTTCTGGGTCAAGGCGAGTGCTACAGAAGTACACGGTTACGAGGAAATATCCCAGCTTAAAGCAGGATAAAGGACTGCCATAAGTCTTTACAGGGGGGAAAAAATGTAATAAATGGAGTTTCAGATAAGCTACTAGTGAAGAAAAGTCCTTGGAACAGACGACAGAACTTCATATTGGGTTTTTTGATGTGTATTTTTATAAACTGCAGTCTGGAAGCAAAAGTTGCGTGGATTAATCGCGTGTTTGATTGTGACACTTCAGTTGGGGCTTTTTACAAAAGGCCCACTTTTGGTTTCTATATTGACGAAAGAGTCCAGTGATCCAGTGAACACTTGGCCCCTTGGAATACAGTGGAGCATGAGCCTCCATTGAAGAACAATCACGTCCATTCCACATGGATGAACAAGTGCCCTATACATGCCAAACCTAAAACCAAAGAGTCAGGTAATGTCACACCCAGGCAGGGTAGGACCGGGTCTTATGAGCGTAGTCTGCAGGCGTGGCCGGCGCTGGTCGGAGCGAGTGGCAGTGAGCAGGCTCATCCTCGGCATGCTAAGAAGCTCTCATCCCCCCCCCCCCCACCCCTCTCTGCCCTGGTTTAATTAGTCAGCCACCCACACAGTCCCTGGCCTGGTGGCAGAGGGCAGGGCCCCGTCTCCGGTCGACCCGTACAGAGGAGTTTGATGTGCTTCGTGCCACACTCCAGCGGGACCGGGGAGTAGGTGTTCTGACCCGGTGCCAGCCGGCTCCGTGCTGCGGCCGGCTGGAGAGAGCTATCGCTTTGGTTTTGTGCTAGGCGAGGAATTTGGATTTTTGGATATCTTTTGGATTTGGTTTATTTTGTCGGTTATATTATTACCCTGGGTAATAATAATAAATTTGGTAAAAAATATTAAATCTTTCTAGAATATGATTCCCTAGATGGGTAGTGGCTGGTGACTTGTGGTAGGAGTGTCAGTGCCCAGTCTGACTGTGTGTTCTCCTGTGCATCAGCTTGACCTTGAATACTGACCGGCTGGATGAATACATCTGAGGAAATGAGTGTGTCGCATCCAGTTTTGAAATCAATGCGTCAGCCTTTTTTCACGGTGTGGGCCGCGCACACATTTAATAACCCTCAATTTCCCCCTGGTGTGTGACACGTTAGGTATCTTCATCCCTGTGGTGGACAGCACTCTGACTCTTGCTCTCCTCCTCCTCAGGCGTCCAGAGGGCCGGGCCCCGGGGGCGGGGCCCCGACTGGGAGCCCCGTGGGCAGCTCCCTCAGCCTGATCCCGGAGGACGGCCTGCCTCCCATCCTCATCTCCACGGGAGTCAAAGGAGGTACGGGAGGCCACGTCACAGGTGCTTGCCTTCATCCCTCGCCACACGGCTGCCTCCTCCTCCTCCTCCTCCTCCTTCTCCTGTCTCATTGTCTCTCTCTCTCTTGTGTTGTTGTCGTTCTTCCTCTATGACCACTGGCTCACTGCCATCGCTCACGATTTGAAAGGGGGCACGGGGGGGGGGGGTGCATTTCTGTTTTCACATGGCTTTAGGGAACGTTTGACCCCAAAGTGTCGTCGTTTGTTGCGTGAAATGTGAGCCTGGTAGCTAACCTTTCATTTCCTCTCACTAACCCCCTCCCTCCCACACTCATCTCAAACGCCACTGCTCCCGTCTTCTCCAACACCACCATCACAACCTTCATCACTACCACCTCCTCCATCATCATCACCGCCATCATCACTACCACCGCCATAATCACCACCACCTCCATCATCACCGCCACCTCCCACCACACCATCACCTCCATCTTTTTTTCTGGGGCTCTTCTAACAAACTGACCTCTGCCTACCTCCGCTATCTCCCATATGGGCTGACCTCCACCAACCACCACCTACCCTGACTCCACCACTACCATCACCCCACCAGACTACGCGGTGGAGGAGCGGCCGTCGGAGATGGTGCTGCTGCAGCAGTTGGAGGAGGGCGGTCCGGACCCACTGGTGTTTGTCCTCAATGCCAACCTCCTGGCCATGGTCAAGCTAGTCAACTGTGAGTAGCGGAGCGGGGGGTGGTGACAGAGTGAGGGGGGTGTAATGCAGAGTGACAGCTGTGTATTACAACATCGACCCTTGGGCCTTGTAGGTCCACTGTGGGCCTGAGGAGCGCCTCCAGACTGTGACTGTGATTAAGGGCCGTACAAAGACAGTTGACTTGATTTGTATCCGTAGATAAGCATAGCGTTTCATTAATAATTGTTGCAGGGAGTATTATTTGCCCAGCAGCTATTAGTCGTTGCTCCATTGCTACTTAGATCCTGTGGCTGACGAAGACAGCCACAGGATCTAAGTAGCAATCTAAGTAGCAATTTTGATTTGTTGCATGTTTAGTGTTTTCTTTTGTTAGCAAGCAATGCACCGATGGTAGACAGCGATGACTAAATATGGCTTTTTAGACGTATTGCAGTACTTTCTCTTGGCTGTAATCCCTAGATAGTTTCTTCCTGGCAGTGATAACATGACCATTAGCATAACTATTGAGATTGTAATTCCTGGCTTCATGAACAATCGTCTCCTTCTGAAAACAGCCCTATTTCATATTCAGGCTCTGAATTAACCGTTTATCTCTTCTCCCTTCATTCCTGCCCTCCCATTGGCCCAGATGTGAACAGGAAGTGCTGGTACATGACCACCAAGGGCATGCATGCGGTGGGCCAGGCGGAGGTGGTGATCCTGCTGCAGTGTCTGCCCGACGAGAAGACCATCCCCAGGGACATCTTCACCCACTTCGTGCTCCTTTACCAGGAGGCCCTGACCGGTGGGTACCCCCCCACCTCCTTTTGGAGGTCCTAGAACCCCCTTTAGTAGGGGGCCGACTAGGGCTGCTCGATTTTGGAAAAAATGAGAATCACAATTTTTTTGGTCAAGATTGAAATCACGATTCTTCAAACTATTCTTTTTGAGTTTGAAAATAAAATGCATTTATTCTGCATTTCAGCAAAAAAAAGTCACTAACAGAGTTTTCAAAATTCTTAAACTACACAAAATGTTCAAATAAAAAAATAGAAAATTTTCAAATTGAAAATAATATACAAATAAATATGTATCCAGCTGTTCTGTAATTTCTATAAAACGTTCAATTAATAAAATAAATATACTAGAAAATCTAATAAGACAGAACAACTTAAATAAACTTATATTAACTTTCTCATGTTTAGTGCACTGACACATTTTTAATCTTTGTAAACGACACTCAACAAATTGCATTCTGTAAATTGATCCAGTAATGGATTAAGGCTGGAAGGACTGGCCTGGCCTATCATACTCAGAACTCACTGAAATGAACTTGTCTTCGGACTTCAGAATCAAAAAAAGAATCCAAAACCCCCCCCCCCCCCCCCCTTTTTTTTTTTCAAAAGAATCGTTCCAACTAGATTTTATTAATTTGGAGATTGTTTGACCCAAGAATAGAAATTGTGATCAAAATTTGATTAATTGCACAGCCCTAGGGCCGACTCAAGATGTATTTATTTATCTTCAATTTAATATTGAGGATGATTTTATAAAAAATTTTACAGTATCACAATATTAACAAAATCACAATCCATATTATATCAGCACCCGAAAAATCGTCGTAGTACCGCATCACAAGGTCCCTGCATATTCCTGCCTTCACAGTTTAGTAGTCCATCCGTCCGTGTAGCGGAGACGGTGATACCACATGTTCCTGCTGCCTTAGAATGGCGGTGGGTCTTTCCACCGTCAACAACCACACAAACCCCCTACAGACTGTTAGAGGAACTCCAGACCGTTAGAGGAACTCCAGGCCGTTAGAGGAACTACAGGCCGTTAGTGGAGCTACAGGCCGTTAGAGGAACTACAGGCCGTTAGAGGAACTCCAGACCGTTAGAGGAACTACAGGCCATTAGAGGAACTCCAGGCTGTTAGAGGAACTACAAGTCGTTAGTGGAACTACAGGCCGTTAGAGGAACTACAGGCCGTTAGAGGAACTACAGGCCGTTAGAGGAACTACAAGTCTTTAGTGGAGCTACAGGCCGTTAGTGGAACTACAAGTCGTTAGTGGAACTACAGGCCATTAGAGGAACTACAGGCCGTTAGAGGAACTACAGGCCGTTAGAGGAACTACAGGCTGCCACTTGCCCCCATCCCTGCCACTCGACACCACTTAGGACGCCGTTGAGCTTCCTTCTGCTCCTCCAGACCGAGACGCTAACATCCAGTGACTTTGACAGCTTGTGTCCCCCTTCCCAAGGGGTGCTCTTTTTATTAATCTGCTGCACACTCGAACACAAACACACAGCGAAGGAGGAACCGTTTCTTCCCTATGTTGTTGTTTCCAGCTGAAGCCCTCGTCGACCACTGGTGTGCGGCTGCGCTAAGTGTTAACCGATAGCTTCTGCATCCACCATCAGGGGGCTTCACCGGGGAGCGTTGATCTCTCCCACAGATAATTGGTAACACGAAGCCTCTAGTGTAGGTAACATAAAGTGGGTCGCGGTCCCAGCCAGTGGGGGCTGTGAGCCAGTCATTCACTGTGGCTAAAGAGATCCTTTTTTGGTCCGTATCAAGTCTTCGTATCAAGCAGACAAGCCTGATCCTGGGAATTTAAGAGCCTCGTTGCTTTCACTCCATGCTTGGCTCTAGCCGCACGGTTTATTTCACCACTATCTCGCCACTTGTCACTTCATCTTTGGTTTTAGTTTCCTGGCTGCCTCTTCCTATCGTACTGGTCTTAAGAGTCAGTCTTTGTTGTTTCAGAGTCCTTCCTTGTATCCTCTTCCCCATGCTGTTCGTTCATTCATGTTTGACATTTATTTAGGACTTGTTTTGGATGTATGTTGCACTTCTCCTGCCAACCAAAACCCACACACAACAAACTAAATCACCCAACAATTGGCAAATAAAAGACCCAGGACAATGCAGCAGTTATTTACCCAAGACATACCAAGACTTAAGGACGGTTGTTGTGTGTGTCGTGAACTAATATGTTATGAAACATGTTTTAGTTCAAACTGAACTATGGAACTTTTCTGCTCCTTTTTTATTATCTGAGCTAGAAGGTTTCTAAATAAATGTGCCCATCCAGTCATTCAGTCAATCTTCCCTATAAATAGTGTTATTCTGGCCCACCTTTGCCCGCGCCCAGACCATGGGAAAAATCCTCAGACACAGTCGTCTGTAAATGGTACAGCTATAACTGTAGCTACAACTCAGGCCACAAGAGGCAGCTCATGTTTGAAACGCATAGTGTAGCTTTAAACAGGAAAAACAATAACGGTTGCCATTCAAAAGTAAAACAAAAAAGTCTCACTCCTACAATTCAATACACACTGCGTCTCATCAGCCTCTCTCTCTCTCTCTCTCTCTCTCTCTCTCTCTCTCTCTCTCTCTCTCTCTCTCTCTCTCTCTCTCTCTCTCTCTCTCTCTCTCTCTCTCTCTCTCTCTCTCTCTCTCTCTCTCTCTCTCTCTCTCTCTCTACACAGGTAACGTCCTGGCCCACCTGAGCCACTCGTTCTTCCCCCAGAGCTTCCTGGGCAGCCGGGAGCACGGGGGCTTTCTGTACGTCAGCCCCTCCTTCCAGTCCCTGCAGGAGCTGCTGCTGCCCAACCCGCCCTACCTCTTTGGCATCCTCATCCAGAAGTGGGAGACGCCCTGGGCCAAGGTGTTCCCCATCCGACTCCTGCTGCGGCTGGGGGCCGAGTACCGATGTGAGTGGTGGTGGTGGTGGGGGGGCAAACGGATGCTGTGTGTATTATTATCATTTTTTATATATATAGATGTATGTATATATGTAGACCTCTATATGAGAGGATATATATTGTAAACCTCCTCTATATGAGAGGATATAGATGGCAGACCTCTATATTAGAGGATACAGAAGGTAGACTTCTATATGAGAGGTTATAGATGGTAAACCTCATCTATATGAGAGGATATAGAGGGTAAACCACATCTTTATGAGAGGATATACGTAGATGGTAGACCTATATGAGAGGATATACATGGTATATGATATAGGTGGTAAACCTCCTTTTATATGCCAGGATATAGCTGGTAGACCTCTATATGAGAGGATATAGAGGGTAAACCACCTAATTATGAGAGGATATAGATGGTAGACATCTATATGAGAGGATATCGATGATAGACCGCTCCCCGCTGGTAAACCCTGCCTGCAAAATCCCACCATTGTAGAGGAAAAAGTCCAACAAAATCCATCATTGCACTTGCAGCCCATCCCATAGACAGAGAAAAAACCCAAATCCGACCCATTACTAATGGATGTGAGGGAGAGGCCCGGCTAGGATTTCACCTCCATTATTCTCAGCCATAACACAGTAAAATATTAACACATGAGGTCATTTAGAAATCTCAGCCCTCTAAGTCGATTGTCAGCCTGAAGACCCCTCCTGTGTGTGTGTGTGTGTGTGTGTGTGTGTGTGTGTGTGTGTGTGTGTGTGTGTGTGTGTGTGTGTGTGTGTGTGTGTGTGTGTGTGTGTGTGTGTGTGTGTGTGTGTGTGTCTCTGCCAGCCCACCACGCTCTACTCATTAGGCTTTAAGTCTGAAAAGAGATTTTTTTTTTTTTTCCTTTCCAACCAAATCCCTCTGAAAGCAAGACGTGTCTGCATGGTGCAGTGACTGCTGGCCTAGACTAAGCCCCATGCCTAGCCACCCGTATTCACGTGATGGAATACATTAACAAAAGCCACTTAGATCTGTGTGGGCTGCAGAATGTGAACCTTAACACACATTCACCTGTTTCAATATCCTTGAAGACCCGGGCACTCCCGTCCTAAGTGTTTATGTGTGGGTCCTGTGAGGTGGACGCCAGTATAGCCTATTTATAGTGTAATGAATGAACTTGTGGAGTAAGATGTAATTTCCCGGCTGTCTGTGGAGATAAGGCTTCCAAATAGGCTAATCTGAGAAGCTTTGGTTGCTGGTGCAACGCTGACATCTTTCCCTGCTCATGGATTAGAAGCTCTCCTCTGAAGTAGAGAAAAGCCTTTTACGGTGGTGTGTGTGTGTGTGTGTGTGTGTGTGTGTGTGTGTGTGTGTGTGTGTGTGTGTGTGTGTGTGTGTGTGTGTGTGTGTGTGTGTGTGTGTGTGTGTGTGTGTGTGTGTGTCCCTGTTTCATTTAGTGCCACATATAAATGATGAAATGAAAAAGTGAGAATACATGGTTAAATAAAAAAGGACACATCCATGGGGGAATTTCCATCCGATTTGAAAAAACACTCACCAAAAAAATACAAAAATAACAAAAAATCAGTTTTTCGTGGGGGCAGGATCATGCATGCAATAGTAGGGTGTTCAACTCCCTGCAGAAAGGGACTGTGTTCCATCCCAAATGACCGTAGCCTGCCTATAGGCCTTTGTCTCATTTAGCAGACGCTAAATGACACAAAATAACAACGTTGGCAACGGGGACAGTCATGCTCGCGGCCTAATTGCCCTGACGTTATTGTGTCTTTTTTTCTTCCAGTCTATCCGTGTCCACTGTTCAGCGTGCGATACAGGAAACCCTTGTTTGGAGAGACCGGCCACACCATCATGAATCTTTTAGCAGTAAGTTCTTGGCTTACAGACCCCTCTAGTCTGTATCTTCCATGACCAAAGGCTTGAACACGATAGCGTTTAGTGCGTTGAGAAGACGCCTTTGTACAATTTAGTTTTTCTTGTATCTTCTATCTTCCGTCATCATCTGTCGTCTTTATGATCGTACGGTTAATTCAGTTGAGTGCTTTGTTAATCCCGATGTTATTCCTGTCAGATTCGCTCTGCTCAAGATAAGAAATAGTATCAACGGAGAATCTAAGTATGATGAGTACAAAATATGAACACAAAAATAAAGCATGCAATAAAATACGCAAATACCGAAAAATATGAAAAATATAATAAGATAAAATGCAGTGGCTCGAATGCCGGGGCATTGTACATTCAATGGAAATATGAACTATTGGCATCGGAAAATTGCACATTGAGTATGGCATGAAATGTAAGGTTAGCGTGGTGACTATGTCCTCTGTGGAAAGCAGTCTCCACCACCTCTCCTGAGTCCTTTCTCTCTGTCTGCGTCCCTAG
The DNA here is from genome assembly GCF_964030765.1 of Micromesistius poutassou. Lineage (NCBI taxonomy): Eukaryota > Metazoa > Chordata > Actinopteri > Gadiformes > Gadidae > Micromesistius > Micromesistius poutassou. The sequence continues at coordinate 7,760,924 of NC_140286.1, forward strand.
GACTTCCGTAACTACCAGTACACTCTGCCTGTAGTGAAAGGGCTGGTGGTGGACATGGAGGTGAAGAAGACCTGCATCAAAATCCCCAGCAACCGCTATAACGAGGTAGGGGACCCTCTCTCTCACTCTCCCACTGTGTATTCCAATGCCCCTCGACCTCACCACCCAACTGGCAGTAGCCTTACAATGTGGGGTTTGTTGTCAAGGACATACATAACAAATTTAAGTCTTAAAGGTGACCTAACCCTGCTATTATACCACCTGGTGTGAGTGTGATTAGCTGTTACAAGCCGTTTTGAAAAGCTGCCTCTTCTGACATAACAAGTTGGTGTGTCTACCTAGATGTATGACGGATAGATGAGCAACGTTTGCTACAGTCCACTGAGTAGGCTACACCCATTTGTGGTGTCAAAAGAGGCTGTGGATTGCCAAAACGGCTTGTAATGGCTAATCACACTCACACCTGGTGGTATAATATGTCACTTTTTAAGTCATAAGTATGTGTGTATGTATATATATATATATATATATATATATACTCTCCAGTGGAAGGATGTTATAACACTGCTCCACTGACCTAGCTCTTCATATATAACTATCCCCCTAGAGGTGCAGTAGCAGCTGCTACTACTTCCATTTACACTATTAATACTACTACCACCACCACTAATTGCTTACAGACCATCTGTTAGAGCAATTTAGATTCACAAAACGTTATTGTCCATCCATTGGGAGAGAAGATTCTCCTCGACATGGCTTGTGTGAAGGAATAGTTTAATTTTTTGGTAATAGGAACACCGAAACACTCTTAAGGCTAAAGGCCGCCTCATACCTCCGGATCCGGACGAAATTCGTCCATCCGTACTAAATGTTGTCTCCGGGACCACCCTTCATACCTCCGTCCCGTTTCAGCGTTGTTATGGATGTCACGCAAAACAACCTCTAGAGGGCAGTGACTGTCGTGTATAAAATGACCGGCATCGACAATCACAAACATGGTATCTGTAGAAGAGATGATTTTGCTCTGCGTCATCCGGCACAAAGTGTACGTGGCGGTGGCATGTGGCACCCCTCACCAACCTGCAGATTCTCTGCTCAAAATTTAAATTAAAAAAAGTTTTATTGGCATGCAAATTATACATTTGCATTGCCAAAGCAGGTGAATAATAAAATAATAAGGTCAGGTATATAGTATAATATAAGTATAAAACGTTAAAAACAAAATATATATACATCAGATATTATAGGCCTACTACTCTCTCTCTATTTTTGCGAATGGTTGGACTTCTGCCTCTACTGCCGCCTTGATCTCCGGTGGTATTGCTCCGGTTCATCCGGAGCACTCCGGATTCGTAAGCTCAGAGGCGACGGACCCACTGACGGACGAAACAACCTCTGGGACCGGACGAAAGCGTCCGTATCCGTATTTACCGTAGGGTGTGAATAGGCCTTTAGTTATGGTTGGATGTCGACGCAACACAATGACCACGCAGTCGCTTCGATGCAGTCGTGAACCTGTATTGGTTCATTGGTTCACCTGTATTGGTTTGCGGACCAATCACAGCCCTTGCTGCTGTGTAGCCTCGACACGAGGTTACAATTTTTGGGAGGGTCCGCAAGGACGTAATGGGTCCGTAAACCCCCTTGAATTAAGTCGACGTCCAACCATAACTAAGCCTTTCATTAAATGACGTGCGTCTGAGGGAGCCACCCATTAGCCGATGGCTTCCATCTTTTGGCGGGTGACGCGGTGAAACACAGTAACCTGATGTGAGGGACCGCTTGACCCCCTGTCTGAAGAGCGGCACGCAGCACCACCGCCCATTCAAACCCTCCAGAGGGGAAAGCTGTTTCTGAAAAACTGTTCTGAGCAGTGAAATTCTTAGGTAAAGGCACGCAGTTGGTATAAAGCTGTGTGGATGTGAAAAAAACAACACACTAAGAGTAAGAATATGAGACCAAAAATATGTAGAATGTAAAAAATATAAGTGGCAGTGTACCAGTGTATACATATACATCAAATGTTTGTCATGAACATAGAATTTACTTTTTCGGTCCAGTTGAGTGTCTGGTGGAGCTCAGTGGAAACACGTTCCCGTCTTTCGTTCCCACACGTATTATGCAGGCAAGGAGTGGCTATGTTTCTCTCTCAACACTGTCCTCTAAAAATAACCATAAAGGCATTTTGCTCTCACATTAACTCTGGTGCAATTAGGCTTAGCTGGTGAGCGAGCCTCCCTCAGAACAAGTCATGTCATGCCTTCACCGCCCCCCTCGGGGGACGGGTGAGTTCATTCCTCCCTCATCTCCTTGTCCTTGCCAGCTGATGAAGGCCATGAACAAGTCCAACGAACACGTGCTGGCCATGGGCGCATGCTTCAACGACCGCGCCGACTCCCATCTGGTGTGCGTCCAGAACGACGACGGCAACTACCAGACGCAGGCCATCAGCATCCATCACCAGCCGCGCAAAGGTCGGCCTCCTCCCTCACTTCCTCCTTCTCCACCCTCTTCCTCCAGCCTTACCTCCTCACCCCTCACTCCCACCTTCCCCTTCTCCTCCTCCTCATACTCCTCATCCCTCACCACCACCTCCTCCTCCTCCTCCTTTTTCTCCACCCTCTCCTCCTCCTCCTCTTTCTCCACCCTCTCCTCCTCCTCTTTCTCCACCCTCTCCTCCTCTTCTTTCTCCACCCTCTCCTCCTCATCCTCCTCTTTCTCCACTCTCTCCTCCTCCACCCTCACCTCCTCTTCCATAATGATGTGCCTTTGTAACTTATCCACACTCACTCTTCACCCCCAGACAGACCACAGGGGAGCGGTGTGGAGCCGGCCAATTAGCTGCATGTGATTAACATTCATATGTACTCTCTCCACCCCTTAGTCACTGGCGCCTGCTTCTTTGTGTTCAGCGGGGCTTTGAAAGCGTCGTCGGGCTACCTGGCCAAGACCAGCATAGTGGAAGGTGAGAAGTGCTGACAGAAGCTGATGGATTTGTCTGTCTGTCTGTCCCAAGGGCTGCTGGGTCTACACGTTTGATCGTTTTACCGCTCGTGTCAATGCAATAAAGATCGTTTAGTGTGAGGAAACCGATGCCTGACCTCGTTCTCCTCCACCACCCCCGCACCCTCCATCCTTCCATCCCTCCATCCCCCCAGATGGTGTGATGGTCCAGATCACCGCGGAAACCATGGACTCGCTGCGGCAGGCGCTGAGGGACATGAAGGACTACACGGTGGCGTGCGGCAAGGCGGACCAGGAGGAGAGCCAGGAGCACGTCCACATCCAGTGGACCGAGGATGACCACAACTTCAACAAGGGGTGGGTCACGGTGGGGGGATCCGGGATGGGTGGGGTCCAGGTTGGGGGGGTTTATGTGCAGCTTTGCCTTGAAAGTTTTTTTTTACTTCGGCACGAGTGCAAACACGTACAATCCGCAACGCTGAATGTGCTTTTCTATCGTCAGATCAGAGCGTGCCGGCTCCTAACGTCACTTCAGGGTGGAATCGAGAGATCTGTTTTCCTTGAGGCACTAGAGATCTGGAATTCGATAAGGCCATTCCTTCAGCACCATTATTGCTGTGTGCTCGTTGCTTCTTCTGTGCTCCTCCAGACAGCAGTTTTATGTGGAAACACATAATAATAATGACAAGCGGGGTGGCCAAGTAAAAGCACACAGAGATCTGCCCCGCTGAACCACAGTCACGTGACCAAACGGCCACCAATCCCCTTCATCAGCTTTTGGAAGATTGGAACATTATTGTATACAACAGTTTTGTAGGAAAGATCATATTTTATTTACTTATTTATATTATATTTACTCATTAAAGGGCTGGAGTATGTATGAAGTATGAAGCAAATCAATGACTATATTCTTGTTGTTTTCGCTACGATTACAGCAAGACAAATTTTTGTTAAGTGACATGCAAGCACGCCAAAGTAATTAATTTGATGTAAACATGCCACAAGGCGATTGCACCACGTGACACACCAGCGCTGCTGGAAGCGTTTTGATTGACAGCCTCATGCAGAATGCCATCTTGACAGCTGGCTGACAGCCCCATGCTGCTTTGTGTCAGGCTGCCTTCACAGGATTTTGCCCTTTTTAATCTAATGGTTCAATGCGCGCCACACCCCACCTCACTACATCGTTATGTCATTTTAGCACTCACCGGCAGTAAAAAACTAAAACAATAAACGTAATCTGCACTCTTTGAGCACACAGTGTGTGAACTCACCAGCACGGCGGCCTTTAAACCCTTCTGAGAACAGCGCCCCCTGAGGGTGAGCTCATGTGTTGTACGTCTAAACCTCCTGATCTCCCCACAGCGTGATCAGTCCCATCGACGGGAGGTCCATGGAGTCCATCACCAGTGTCAAGGTCTTCCACGGCTCTGAGGTCAAGTCCAACGGCAAGGTCATCCGCTGGACCGAGGTACACCCCCCCCCCCCCCCAACCAAAACCCACTGGTCCTCTTTCAGGTGGTACCTGTGTTTAGGCTGGTAGGATTCAGGCTTTTGGTCTCCAACACAAAAACTCCTTGTTTAAACACTTTTAAATGAGGGGTTTTATACCCCGCACTACCTTCTCACACAACTCCCTCCTTTTCCTGGCCTATTTTGTTTTCGGGGGGTATTTTTGTTTTGTTTGAACTATTACTATTCAATTTATTTTCAGGAGGGAACCGTTGTTCTATTCTATTTTGTCAGACTATCTTCTCTAGGAACATTATATGGCTGAAAAAGAGGAATGAAAAAACGTTTATATTCAAAAATATTAGAAAGAAATGGCTGAAACAGCCCAAAATAAAGGTTAGTGTACCGACCATTCAACAATAACGACATAAAACCTCACCAAAAACTAGTGTCAACGTACAATCGGTCCACCAATACCTAGACCCCCTCGCCACCTCTAACCTCCCTTGCTCATGAGTCCCTGGGTAGTGAGCGTCTGTGTCCTGTACCTCCGTCCCCTGCAGGTGTTCTTCCTGCAGAGCGAGGACCAGCCCGGGGGGCTGGGCGACCCGGCCGACCACAGCCGGCTGACGGAGAACGTGGCCCGGGCCTTCTGCACCGCACTCGGCCCCCACCTCAAGCTGCTAAAGGAGGACGGCATGGCCAAGCTGGGCCTGAGGGTCACGCTGGACATGGACCAGGTGGGGAGCGGGGGCGTGGGGGTCACTGGTCTGAGGCCAAGCTGGGCCTGAGGGGCGTGGGGGGATCGGTCTGAGACCTGAGAGTCTAGGTGATTCTAGGTGAAGTTACGGACTCTCCATCGCCCCCATAAATGACTAAATATATATATTTTTCATTTTTGGCCTCCAATGTTTACATTAACTAAAACCAAAAGGGGTGGATTTCATTTTGATATGGTGCAATTGGCTAGGATCAAATGTGAGGGGTTTGGTTAAATGATGGTAGGTGATTATTTCCTTGATGGGCCGAGAGCGATGATGAAATGGGAGAGGTCTAAATTGAACACTCTTTCATACAGAGGCAGACCCAGTCAGCTGACGGAACAGTGATGGCTTTTCTAACAGACTACATTCAAGTCAAAGCTCTTGAATCTCACTGCTCATACTCTTGAATCTTACAGCTCATACAGTACCTTTTTAAACCCCGCCCCCTTCTCTCTCTCTCTCTCTCTGGCTCCAGGTGGGCTACCTGGCGGGCAGTAATGGCCAGCCCCTGCTGCCCCAGTACCTCAGCCACCTGGACAGCACCCTCATCCCCGTCATCCACAGCGGTGCCTGCCAGCTCAGCGAGGGCCCCGTCGTCATGGAGCTCGTCTTCTACATCCTGGAGATCATCTCCTAGGCAACGGTCGTCCCGGGCCTCTTTGTTTGTTCCTGCTGTCTCTCGAGACGCCCTGGGACACCCTGCAAACGCGTGGGTCTCCCAACGCCTCCTTTAAACGCCTTGGTTTGCCCTCTTTGGGAAGAGCCACGGAGCTGGACTGCTACAGAGACTACAGGAGGTCGTCATGCCAACGCCATCGCTCTCCATGCATTCTGACTGTGTAGACCCTCAGACCAGACGGGCGGTCTTGCACGGGCTCGGCCTCATGTGGTTTTAGGAACCGTTTGAGCCTGGTTTGCGAGGAGGACCAGACCAATGGGAAGCGCTTGTTTCAGTTTGAACCTGCTTAAGTCGATTTGCCTTGTAGATGGTTCAGCTCAGCCACGGCGACCGCACAAGTCACGGGAGAGCTTCTCTGCCTGTCATCGGATATATTATGGTCATATATATATATATATATATATATATTTTTTTTTTAATTATTGTAGCAACACAGGGGCGACTACCATCTACCTGCGGTTGCGAACAGGATAAAACCCTACAAGTAGTCAGATACTTTGACTCAGGTTTGCACCCCCTCTTTCCCCCCCCCCCCATAACGTTTTAAGATCCACTGTGGGAGCACGTCTGTTAAGACCCCCTCCCTTGTAGCAAGAGCCGACCCCTCTGGACCACCAGAGGGGGAGGGGGGTTGCGGCGGCGTAGCCACTGTCCAGCCATCCGGTCATCGTCCATCCTTGAATATCAGGAGGGGGATGATGAACCACCGCTGCAAGAGCACACAGACAGGGACCAGAACAAGTGCCTGTGTGTGTGTGTCTGTGTGTGTGCGCAGGTGGCGTGTCTTCTCCTGCACTGCGGTGCACAGTGCCTGCAGCGAGCCACTCTATCAGAACCACGTGAACCTTCAGACTAACGCAAGCTTTACTCCTCAGTCACATTGCTTTATTTACCCCCGGACATCCACGATGCGGCCCGCGTTCTATGGATTTTGCGTGTACATATTCTGTAGCCTGGAGCGAACCTCCTCGGATGAACGAAAGCAGTTTGCATAGGGGGATGCTGTGTTGTTTTTTGCGGTCCAGGATACTGGAGGTACAGCGTGGGCAAGTAGGGTCATGTGCAGACTGTAAAAGGCATCTATAAGAGCGGTCTGCTCATGTCAACAACAAAAGGTCTCGATGCTTTATCAAGTTGACTGTGTAATGCTAAGCAGGACGGTGACGGAATGGTTTTGGACGCCAGTCACATGTTCACTTTCTGAGCCTGGGTTCTCCACATCCAGTGTGTGTTTCCATGGTGTGACGTCGTCCCATAAATGGAACTTCTCCCAGGAGGACCGAACTTGTGCAAGCTGGGAGTTGAGGGCGGGGCTTTAGGTGGGAGGGGCTGGGGGGCATAACTCCCTGCTAGCATCAACAGCAGGAGTGGAGTTGGAATGGACTCTCGCCTCCTCTTTTTGTTTGTCGAAATTTCAGGCAAACAGATGTTCTTTGTTTCAACACTTCCTAATCATACAAAGAAATTAACTCAAAAGCGTAAGGAATATTATAAATATATATAAATATATACGTGTGTATGTGTGTGTGTGTGTGTAAAATGCAAAAGCAGTGCACTGGATTCTAAGCCATTTTACAGGAGATACAAAGACTTAAGACTGAGGGAGCAGGGTAGCCTACGTGCCTTCAGCCTGTAGAATGGGTGGGGTTGGAGGGAGTGATGGGCGCCACTGCTTTGACGGGGGTTTAAAATGCTCCACCGATAACTTAACATCCCAGACGCTGAGTTTCTGGCGATGCATGTGGTTGAGTGATGCCACTATCTTGCCTGGTTGCTCAACATCATCTTGGCCCGCATATACAAATGTAGTCGGACTTTGACAACATTTGGCCATTTAAAACTTGGATTTTTCTATAGAGAAAGTAGCCAAACCCCCAAGCAACAGTAACCCTGTAGATCTGGAAATGCTTTAAGGCTTCAGTGTCTTACGTCTGCATGTGGGATGTCCAAACTCAACTACCCCAAAAACCCTTAATTCTACTCGGGCAAAGGTCTGGCCTACCTTCTCCTTCAATACCATGGACCTGATAGAAAACAAGAATGTATTTGTCCTTTTGCAGTCAAAATAATCTGTAAAACGTTTTGTTTTGTGGACAAACCTGGCTGAAGTCAATGTATCATTGTGTGTACTGCATCTCCCCTCATTTCTACCATCACACAAGGGAATCTACAGAGGACAAAAAGTAGCCCAACAGCAACCTATAGGAAAAGGTTATGTGAAGCATTTTACTTTATAGTAATCGTCATGTCTCTACGAAATAAAAGTCCACCAGCTATCCGCAGCATCCAAGACAATCACGTGAAGAACTGCAGAAGAGCCAACGCCTCGACGCGTGGACCCTGTAGCTCCACTCTAGTCTCTGTGACCTGGACCGTAGCAGAACTCGACTGAACACGGACGCCTACAAATGAGGTGGAAGGATTATTGAACAAGAGGTCAAAGGTCAAGAGCGATAGTTCAATGGTCATGTGTCCTCTTACCCCTCACCTGGCCTGGGCTGTAGTCGGGATCAGTCACTGCGTCTCCTCCACTGTGATGGGCTTACAACAGCCGGCCACTGGGAGTTTGACTTGGTTTGTTTTTCTACATTAGCAGAATTAGGAGCAGAAATAGTGTGGACTTACTCTATTTTTCAATCCTCTCCAACCCTGTTTTATTTTGGAAACTTTGTTACCTTATTTTAGCGTTTATCTGATTAGTGCAATATCCCAGCACCTTTTTTAAAAGGTGGTTTTATTTAGTCATGAGTAGCATTTTGTACAATCCAGTTGGAGATCGTATCAGAGTTGAGAAAGCTGCATGCATGCATTAACAAAAGAGCTGACCACGGTGAAGAGCTACTCAACCTTGCATCTTGGCAGTATTTTTACATTGTGGATCAAATGTAAACTCAAAAGACAACCAATCCCTCCAATTACTGGGTGTTGTTAAAATCGTCTTTATTTTATTTATCTTTGACATCAGTCAAAAGTAACTACGATAAGCCAAAAAACCCTAAACATCTTGATCTCATTACACTACAAACATCATCAATCGCAGTCTTTAGCAAAAGAAACATGTAGTATATGTATAATAAAGACTTATACAAAATTGAGATTATGGCGTTTTCATATTTTTTTTTCCCGCCCAACCCTCTTAACCAAAATAAGAGCCTTTCTTTTAATTGATTTAATTGTGCAAAAATAAAATCGCTTCAATTGTAAAGTTCAATTTCAACTGGTTTACAAAAACAATTTAGACTACATCCGATATCTTTCGTAAGAATGTTACTCCTCATCACCAAAGACTGCGCAAAGGAAGATAAAAGCAGGTATTTATACTCCAAAAAAACTTTAAATAAAGCATAACTTTGAGACGTCAACAAAAAGTAATTGGAAAACGTTGTGACCAAAGTGACACGGTTGGTGTGACAGCGCGGAGGTATAGTTGGTTGAAGTTAATCTGAATTGGCTCAAAGTCGGTCCATTATGGACCGGTGTTTAGGAATTTGTCAGAATGCCACCTTTTACAAAACCCTTTTAAGAATTTGCGAGCTTAGCTCCAAAATGAGCCATCTGCAAAGCAAAAGACGTTTGCGTTTTCCATCTAAGCTCGAATGCATTGCTGTGTAGGATATGAACAGCCTTTTTGAACGACCACAACATTTAAAACTCATCTAAGATCCGTGAACATTAGCGCCGCCTGGTGATTCGGATGTGCAGTTAAGTGCTACAAAATGTAAACTTATCAAAACGAGAGAACAGAACACCCACCAACCAGAGCGCCGCGCTAATCTGAACCAATACGTACCGGGTGGAGGTTCTCCACGGCGTGACCATGGCGACCCCGCCCGTGGACTGACACAACTTGGCTCAACAGTGAGAAGACATTAAAGGTGTCTGTGCCTCAAAAGCATTGTGCCATTTTAATTACTATGAACAAATCACATGACACCTTTTATAGTACCGCCAAATTATATTATCCTTCAAACATTGCCCAGTCTCTCTCAAGAACTCCCCTCTTCCATTGATAAATAGATTGATTATATATATATATATATATATATATATATATATATATATATGAGACAGGGAGGTCTCAAATACCCGGAACAAAGCTGAACTTTTCCATGTCAGGTCACGCACGTTGTTATGGTTACCAAAGTGGCACCCAAAGGCCCATTCGAATTCGCATTATTTATTTTTACAGCAACAGTGATTACTTTGGTATTAGTGCAGAAGTGCAATTCTAAGGGTCCAGAGACGATACACTCTTGAATACAAACTAGTTAATCTACAGGCAGCAGGTTCAGACTGAACTCCCCGTTAAGTCACTGTCCTCTTATCAACACAAACATCAAACCTCAGGGGCGGCACTGTGCTCGGTCACACCGGGGTTAATGCTGCTTCCTGATTGGCCCAAACAGGTGCCGGGTGACGTCATACAACCGTTCAGCGTGCGACGGGATTTTACTTCAGCAGCAGTAACCCCCACGGGTGAATGCTGTCTCTGGGGCTTGATCTTGGTGTTGGGGAGTGTGCCAACAGTGTGCGTGTATTTGTGTCTGTGAGAGGAGAGCGGGCTTCAAGTCACCTTGCTCATAAGCCTCTCTTAACCGTTCACCAGCTCGTTCACACACACGAGCTGAGCGAATCGTCACACTCCGGCCAACGGCGGGCATTGTAACAGCCGCGTGAGTGTGGCAAGCATCTATTGGCCGAACTGGAGACTTCTCCCTGATGTGCAAGCGTATGGCGGTAACGGAGCATTTATGGCTGAAATTGAAAAACTGGAAGTGTGCTAGTGCTGCAAATGCATATTCTATGGCATTGTGTGGAACTTAGACTAAGTAGGTGAGAACGTATAGCGAAGAGGAAAGGAAGCCAGGTGATTCTGGTGGGAGGACACACTATATCCGCCTACCGGTAGGTGTGTGGGTTTGGGTTTGGGTGCGTGTGTGTGTGTGTTTCTCTGCAGCAGACGAAAGTCAGTAAAAGTGTCTGAAGACATTGGAATTGTCCTACTCCTCTTCCCCCTTGGAATCCCTGGCTCTCTTCCCTCCTCTTCACGAGCCTCCACAAACCCCTCCGAGGAGGAGATTAGAGTCTGGAAGAGAAGTCAGAAGAATCTCATTAGATGGGAACACACAACAGATGTCCACGTACATTCACAGGGGAATAGGAAATGCTATTCAATCAGAGTGTTGCACAGCAAGTCATGTTTTGCTGACTTTTGACTTTGCCATTACCAAATATAAATGAGATATTAACCCCTACAAATATTGAATTGAGGCAGAATTGAGATCATGGGTGATGAGGCCTACATAGCAAGAAGTCCTACACAGTGCTGGAATAACAGAGGAGAACAGGAGGGGTTGGTTTTTTTTTAAGACACTATGTAAATAGGCCTTTGATCATGTGTTTCCCTCCAGATAGCAAAAGGAGGGCTGGAAATAGTGTTGTACCTTGGAGGGCGTCTTCAGTCTCGCGGCAACATCTAAAGAAGAACCTGTGGAACAAAAACAAAAAGCAACCACATCAATGGAGAGAAGCTCACTCAAAAGGCAAACTCTAATCCTTCTCTGAGAAACATCACAGAAAAGACGGACCGTTTGACGTCGACCCGGGAGCTGCGTTCCCCACCCCAATAATATAAATGATAACCATAACAAATATCGAATCCAGGCAGAATTTTCATCAGGGGTAAGCACGACAATATAGCAGCATTTGGTCAAAGTCAAGGTCAAAGTGAACGACCGTGCAACCAGTTACATAGAGGACCGAAATTGCGTTTCCCCATACTCCAAATGTGCTATTAACATATTTACCACACAACATATGACCATTAACATAATAACATAATAGTGCAAAAAGACAATCTTCTTTTTTGTTTACAATCTTTTACTTTGAAAAGCACATGAGAGGGTGTAGCACTCGAGCACGTAGCCTGGTTTAGCATGGTTTAGCCTGGTTTACCTGAGACTGGTCCAGCACCAGCCAGCGCTCGGTGGAGGTCTGCAGGTCCTGTCCGTTCAGCGGCTCCCTCAGCCGCACCTTCACCTCAATGCGACCGCCCGTGTGCTTGCGGCCGTCCATCACCTGTAACCATGGAGACAACCTCACGCTGGTGAGAGACGCACGCTACGAGATAGGGCCTTTGTGTGCTTACGGTGAACAGAGAACACATTGGAGGAAGATATAGGACATCTACTGTAACCAGGGTCCAACATACACCTTAAGAAGGTTGTCTGTTTATCTGCCTGAGTGGAAATCTACTGGACAAGCAATAGATTTAATATGTAACCCTGACCTTTTTCTTTCCTTGCAAATGGTAAAACGTATGAATATCTGATTCCTATAGCTACTCAGCCCAGTTGTTTTATAAAGCAATTTATTTTTGTAGATGTACTCAGATTGCTTGATTTTATTGTTTGCAGCTTCACTGGGCCGCTGCTTTGGAAGAGCCAATAAGCCTCCACCGTCTGACTGTGAGCAGGCAGGGTGGACGCAGCCTCACCTCAACAATCTCCCTGATCTCACTCTGGCTCTCCAGCTGCTCCAGCTTCACCACGGCCGACCCCACCGCCTTGTCGCTGCGCAGGAACCCCCTGGTGTCACATGATGGGGAAGGGATGACATCACCGTCTCACCACAACAACAACAAAAAGCTTCTCAACATCAGTGTCATGCTCACTTGTTTGTGTAATCGCTTCTTAATACAGAGTTTGTGCACATATCTGCATACGGTTTTGGTTTTGGTGGCCTCATTGGTTTTGGTGGATAAATACTCAATACAGAGATCTACAACAGGATATTGAAACTACTGGACTGTATGGCATTCTCTTCCACACTAATGTCTTTGTCAGGCTGGATGACCTAACCTAGGTCATGATGACCTGCACCTAGTAATGTATGTGTGTGTGTGTGTGTGTGTGTGTGTGTGTGTGTGTGTGTGTGTGTGTGTGTGTGTGTGTGTGTGTGTGTGTGTGTGTGTGTGTGTGTGTGTGTGTGTGTGTGTGTGTGTGTGTGTGTGTGACGGACCCTTTGTGCAGGACCTCCAGCTTGAGGCCCTTGGACTGCAGCACCCTCCTGAAGCTGCGGTGGTTGCGGTTGATGGACAGCGTGAAGCTCTGGTTGTATTCTGGGGAAGCAGATCAATGAAAGACACGTCAATAACCAGACCACGGTGCTGGTGAGTGACACACAGGAATAACATCATCGGAGTGGTGGCGTCTCACCTGGTGAGCTGGTATTTTTGATGACCGCCGTTTTGTGGGATTGAGGTTTCTCCTGGTTAAACAGGAAGCCGATGTGTTGGAACAAGGAATAGGTGCACAGGAATCTGGTGAAATGATTTCCCATTGGGGTGGGCTACTTACTGTGCTTGGATAAGGGAAGTCAAACTTGACATATGCATCCAGGTCATTGGCTTGGATACCTAGAGGAGAGGATTCATTTGTTTTGAATAATCCCCACAGTGAAACTATGTGAATGCATGCGAAAAAAGCACATTTAAAATAACGGCCTATAGAAAGGTTTGTATTATATCATATTTGTAAATACTCCCCCATTCCCATAATGACCACCAGTGCGGACACTTACCACTAGGAGCAGGTAGGTTCAACCCTTTGACCAACTCCACCACCATCTCAGTGCTGCTGAGCTCCGGGAAGATCCTGAGGGCAAGGAGAAGACAGTTTACCTCAGCTGAGGAATACAATCATGACAGAAGCCGTCAGAACCGGGCTTGGACCGGGCTTGGGGTCTGCAGTGTCCCCGACCCCAACCTGACGGTGCGATGGGTCCTCTCCTCAAAGTGGTGCTTGGGGGGCTCCAGACCCCGGGCCTGCGACAGCTTCACGATCTCAACGTTTTTCTTACAGCTCTCGGCCATCTTCTCGAACCTGGTAGGACACGGGGGGGCAGGGAGGGGCCGACAGGAACGAGCAGCAAGTCAAACGGATGGCGTTGAAGAGCTTCTATATGGGAATTTCCTTAAGGATGAGTCCAGTTAGGCTCTTTGTAAGAGCTAGGGGTCTAGTTGTAGGAGGACATGTGCTATTCTTCTCCGACCTCAGAGATACAACTCACTGTTTCACAAGCCAGCAAATAACTTTAAAGAAATGTAAATAATACTTTACTTTGTCGTCTCTGTGATGTTCCCCAGGTGTGTGAATTGTTTGGAGTAGGTCTGACATTTCTAGACGAAGGGGACAAAAGACACAAGATTAAATATCTGCAAGTCCTCAAAGAAACAATCTATTAGAAAAGAGAGAAGAAAGAAACGGTAGCAGTATGAATATACATAATTAAACATGATAATAACCAGCTTTAACATGCAGTTATGAAAATGACAACAGCCAATCAGCGCTCTACCTCGTGTTGCTCCTTGAGGATCTTGAGGAGCTGTGCATAGACCTCCTCTGCTTTCTCAGAGAGCTGCACATCACTGTGGTGCACTAGGATGAAGTCCTCATCCTCGTCACCAGGGGGTGACGGCACCTGGAACACACAGCACAAGCATTAGTATTGAGGTAATCTCCAATCCAGAAGTTTGACAATCCTATTGCCGAACATCCAAGGGGGGAGGACGCCACAGCAACTGGGCCGGAAACAAGGAAGTGCAGCGGAGAAACGTTTTTTTTTGTTTCGTTACCGATACATTCTTGTCCGAAAATAAATCAATTTGCAAATGCATGACTTTATAGAATTAAAAATTTACTTCTACAGTGGCCCGTCTATTTCACAGGTTTGATTTTAAACCTTTGTAGGCGTGGTGCTTTTATTTAATTAGAGGCGTGGAGCTTTTATATACCAGGGTAGGGTTAGTAGACTAAACTAGATAAGATAACACGAAGGGATCGCGCAACACAAAAGCACGCAAGTTGAATGCGAGTCGACAAAGATTCAAGCTGTTCTAATCTGTCACTTGGCGTCACCCAGTTAGTTAGACTGGCAATCGGCAACCAAGATGGCCACTCTGAACAAGACCCATAGAGGCAGTTGGAGACACCTTGCTGATGTCCACAGGGTTGCCGGCGCGTGCCGCCTCGATCAGGGGCTCAAGGGCCTTGGCAGACCGGAGGAAGCCCTTGGCCTGCTCCAAGTCCTTCTTCTGCTTGGCCTGCAGAGCCGCCTTCATGTACTGCTTCCTGCGGCCCACCAGGAAGTCCAGCTGCTGCGTGCCTGTACAGGGCACACACACACACACACACACACACTCTTTCAGGCTGTGTTTGAATTGGCTTTGCCAGTGGCCCCATCAATAACCATAACCATTTATGGCATTTAGCAGACACTATTATCAAAAGCGACTTACAACAGTTCACACACAAATGCACACACCGATGGCGGAGTCAACCATGCAAGGCGACAGCCAGCTCGTTGGTAGCAGTTAGGGTTAGGTGTCTTGCTCAGGGACACCTCGACACGGTAGGAGGAGATCGAACTTGCAACCTTCCGGTTACAAGTCACCCCGCTCTACCTCCTGAGCTAAGTAGACCCCATATACTGTATAACCAATTGAAAATAGTAGGGGTGTAACGATACACATATTCAAACCGAAATATTTCGGTACGGGTCTAACGGTTCGATGCACGTTTCATTTCGGTACGTACCAAAAAAAAAAATATATATATATATTTTGAATTAAGTTTTTATTGATTATCACACACTCTGTTAGTGTCTTGTCTTGTCCTGATGTTTTGTGTTGAGGACCACAATGGAAATAAGTCCTGGACTTTGTGTTTTTATCCTCAATTTTATTTGATGTCTTTTCATTTGGGCATTTGTAAGTCATTTGTTTGATACAATTTAATAAATCAAATCCAAAACAAATTGTTTAATAAAATAATAAAAACTGCTGTACCGAAAAACATACCGAACCGTGACTTAAAAACCGAGGTACGTACCGAACCGTGACTTTAGTGTATCGTTACACCCCTAGAAAATAAAATTAAAAAGTGAGGTGTACATGTTTGTGAGGGTCTGACCTGTGGGTGAAAGGCCCTCTTTGGCAGAATCACTGTCAGGGGAGGAAGCACTGGACCTCTTCCGCTGTGTCTGCACCATGGGAGGCACTGCCATGGTGGGCTTGGCGGGAGAGAGCTGGTCCTGCGGTCCAGAGGAAGAAGCTCGGGTGACGCAGGGAAGGGTGAAGCAACACCGCCGAAACGCTTCACGAGCGGCGTGGCGAAAACCAGACATGGTTGACCTACGAATGGTGACCTACCTCCTCTCCGTCCTCATCCACCTCTGCAGTGTCTGTAGTGGCAAGCTTATTGGCTGCCTCCAGCGCAGCGGCCAATCCCTGATCAGCTCCAGCCCCCTTCTGGCCAGGGATTGGAGGAAAGCCTTGAGGAAACAATCAGCGTTTTGGTTATCAGAGAGGTTCGTCTACGTTGTTTTACATAGTTCTTAAATCACCTTCCTAAATCAGCATTGTTGTTTTACCAACATAGAAAAATAAATTTGTTTAGGTATCCTAATGTTGGGAAATATAGAATGCATAGGCAGTATTAATACTCACAACTAACCAAACCAAACAAACCTACATAGCATGCCAGGTATATGCTAGATTTGTATAAAGTTTACACCAGTTCAAGTATTTGAAGCTACCGCGCAATACATACATTATCGGAAAAGCAAAAGATTCAACTATACCACTATTCCAAGCCATGACCGTATTCTTTTACTAACGCCTACCGTGTTCAAGATAGTATCCACAACTGTGTGAGCATCTGTTTGTGTATGGATGCGTACTTGTTTCTGTACACAGTCTACAACTCCTTTAAATATATGCAAAAGTGTCCCAGCATCCTGCACAACGCACACTGACTCTAGAGGTTGTCAGTGGCTACTACCATTGTTCATTTTCACAGCAGTTGGTAAAATTATGGAAAAACATTCTGTTTCAGAACAGCTATTGATAACATGTTATCGTATGTGTGTGGTTGTTTAACTGGGAGGACAGGAAGGGAAGACGTGGTTTCTCACCCGGTGGGGCGGGGAGCTCCTCAAAGTTCACCGGCTTCCCTGCTTTGTGGGCTCGAATGGCACTCTGGTATTGCTGTAGCAAGGCAGCAGGAAGAGGTTTTCAGTCAGGCACCACTGCCCTCCGGCGATTTGCAAGTGCTATTTTACATGGACATCCTCGTGAGCATTGACACGGGTTGGTAGAGGATCGGTGGTTGGAAGATAACTTGACAGTAACACATCCCGTCAGGGTAGTGAACAAAATGCTCTGGGGCAAAAACATTTTCAGGGAGGCGTCTGGTCATATGAAACTGATGGAGAAAAAAAAACGTGTGCAAAACATTGTCTTCAGTACACAGGCTGCTCACCTTGGCGATGCGGTCGTGCATGCGGGCCTTGCGGTCGTCCCCGCCGG
Organism: Micromesistius poutassou; assembly: GCF_964030765.1. Lineage (NCBI taxonomy): Eukaryota > Metazoa > Chordata > Actinopteri > Gadiformes > Gadidae > Micromesistius > Micromesistius poutassou. The sequence goes on from NC_140286.1 coordinate 7,778,151, forward strand.
CCTTGGCCTGGGCACTGGCCTCGGCGTACTTGGCCCTCCGCTGCTCCAGGGCCTCCAGCACGTCCCGGGGGGCCGCGGGGCCCGCCGCTGGGGCCGCAGCCACTAGGCAAAGAGGGGGGGCGGGGCTAATGAGTTAAGAGATCCAGCCAGAAGAACTTCATGTTTTCGCTCTACATGGCAGAGACAAACAGGTGATACATAATGACAAAGAGTGTGACAGAGACGGTGAGTGACATCTAGGTTTGATACCTGACGAGCTTGAAACTTAGAAACAAGCTCAGCTGTTTTGAGCACGGCTGAGAGAACTTATTGTGCTCAGTATAACAAGTTTGACAAACTTGCATGTAATGCGGGAATATATCTTGGTGACTCCCTCGACCTCAAGTGATTTGTTGAGTGGGTTGTTATTTTCGTTGTGGACTTGCATTAGGAATACCCCCACACACACACACACACACACACACACACACACACACACACACACACACACACACACACACACACACACACACACACACACACACACACACACACACAGTTATCACCTGGTTCAGAGGGTTGTGGTACAGAAGACTTCTTAGCTGGAGCTGAGCTTCCTCCTTCATCTGCAAGGCACGGGAATCAAACATCACTACAAATGATACGTACTCTTCTTTGACTTCTATTCATTACTGTATAGTAATACATAATAGCCATGTTTGAACAACAACGACACAGGCTGTTTCACTGGGCCATGAGGCTAAATCTGACGATGGCATGCGTATTTCGTAAAACGTCCAATCAGACGCGGCCGTATTTGCTATGGCCAAATCCCCCCCCCCCAAACAAAACAATTCTCACCCAGTTGTGGGGGAGGCGGTAAGCCGTTGAGGTCCACGGCCGCTCCGTGCTCCAGCGCCTCAATCGCTGCATCAAACTTCTGCACACGCACACGCACACGCACACACACACACACACACACACACACACACACACACACACACACACACAATGACGGCCTTTGTCGTCTTCCAAGATGTCTGGTCTAACTGTGGGACACCGGGCAGTGGACAGGCGGCAGGGGAAGCGAAGGGCCTCCAGAAGTTAATTGGGTTTAATAAACTACATGTGGGGAATTCGTTCTCTCCTGCTCCTGAACCAAGGGGGAATATGCATGGGCTTTTTGGAAGGACTCATAGGCATAGCAGTACAATGTGGGGTCAGGATTTAAGAGCGACACATTGTTTCAAACAGAGATATTGTAGTTTATTCTATAAAGCTACAACAACAGTATGCTTATTGTCATGTTTGGATGTGTTGTTTGTGTTAAGTCCTCATTAGAAAATACTTAAAGTAATGACATCACACCTGAAGCCTTTCATGTAATACATGTGCTTGTATAGCTCTTAAGACTCTTATTCACCCAAAATAGACAGGACGCAAATCACACTACTGATCGATACTGTTTGAAGCCAGAATCGCACCACTTGCTGCCTGAAGAATTATGCAAAACAAGGCCCTTTTGAACAAACACTGCACAGTGCTGTGGCTAGCATTGCTGCTCAACCTGTTGCTTGATCAGACCATGAGCAGTTTTGAGTTCCATCCCTTCACTAACACAAGCCTGTGTATGTGTTGATACCGCACACACAACCCTATGCAAAACAAAGGCTGGATTGGTATTTGATATAGGTAGGATACCACACTGGTAGGAAAAGCCTGCATGGAGCATTCCCACCACTCATCAAAGCCAAAGTACTCAAACTTAAACTTGTAACAGACTTTGTATTATAGAGTTACTGAACAAGGTGGGTGTTATTTTACACAGTCCTTCTAGAAAGTCATAACATCTCAAACACTGATTCAAACTTATTACATGCAGTTCAAAAACTAGCTAACAATTAAACAATAAAATGTACAGGGTCAACCGGACCAACTGTTGTTATAAACGCAAATATGCAGTTATATTTCTAACATTCCCCTACAATGCAAACTGGCAATAAGGAGAAGCCAATCTCATACAAGAGCCTAATCTGTGGATTGACCCATTGTCTTTGAATGTACCTTGCTGGTTCTCACATAGAGCTTGGCCTGGTCCACAGCTCCCTGCTTCTTGGCCTGCAACGCGGCCATCCTGTATTCCCTCTGTCTCTCTAGCAGCATTGTCCTTGTTGCCTCATCCACTAAGGCATCACCACACACACACACACACACACACACACACACACACACACACACACACACACACACACACACACACACACACACACACACACACACACACACACACACACACACACACACACACGTTATCATAACATGGTCATTGGTTTTAACAAGTACTGCAAAGACAAAAATGTTGGTACATGTTATTGAACATTGTTCAATACATCTGATAGCCTTAGTGAGATAACATTCAGTTATCTAAAAATTAAAACGATCCACATCCATCTATGGTCGGATCAATGGTGTTCTACTTACCCATGGGTGTCTTTGCCTCTGCGACAGGGGAAGACAGGCTGCTCAGGGTGGACGAAGAGCACTCCTCTTCCTTGATGGGCTCTGCGGCCTCCGGCTCTCCCTGCTGGTCTGGTGGAGCGTGCTGGGGCGCCACGGGGCGCGTTGGAGCAGGCACTTGAGACTGGGGGGCCCCGGTGGAAACCGGAGGAGGGATGTCTGCCTCGTTCACGCTGTGGCCTCTGTTCACGGCCATCAACATGGTCTCCAGGGCCTAGAGAATATTTGACCAGATTTGTTCAGCTTGTTGAGATACGTTCAAAACAAATCTATAAGTGGCCGTTCTTCGAAGTCCAGAACGGACATCAAAGATTGTCTGTTTGGGTCGCTTTCGCAACATCTATGAAGATACAGTAAGCTGTTGTGAACCTGGTAGTTGAACCCTGCCCACCTTCAAGCCTCGGTCGTATCTCCTGACTTTGGAGGACTCGCCGGCTGCCTTGGCGTTCTCCAGGGCCGTCTTATACATGGCTCTCCTCTCCTCCAGGGTGTGCTGCAGACTGCCTGGGGCTGAAGAGGGCTTCCACTCCTGATGTACGGGGAAAAGTACAACAAATATAACCATCATTGGTGGTTGGAGGCAGCTTGTTGAACAAACACAGGACAAAATCACAACAGAGTGAGTGAGAGAGAGAATTTGGATGAACCATTTCATAAGTCATAGTCAATTGTTGCTAAATAAGTTGTTGGGTCCTCGCTTTGGCGATGCAAAGAAGGTAGTGTTACCGTAAAAGTAAAATAATCTAGTTGCTCGCTTCTGTTCCGACTGAACTGGTTTAGGAAGTTAAGCTGGTACGAGAAGAATGTTTCTTGAAGATCTCTTGGAATACCATACAGAATTACTCTGCAGGTCTCGTTTTAGTGTGTGAGAAGTACAACTCCTTCAAGAGCAGCAACCCACCTGCGCTGTCGGGGACCCTGGTGTGTTTGCTGGAGAAGACTCTGTGGTGGCAGAGGAAGTGGAGTCCGCCTTCATTGCCTCCTGCGTTTCCTCCTCACCCACCACTTCCTGTAACTCGGCCTGGTTTTAAGCGACAGTGAGAATAATGGCACGATCCAGAAGAAACACAAAAAGCAGGTTGTGATTTATTGTTTACTATGCATGAGCTAAAGACGCTGTGATTGAGCGACAACGACATGTGGAGGAGAACCAACCAGAAGATCCTCGTCCTCTTCCAGGTCGTCATCGTCGTCATCTTCGTCCAAGTCTTTCATACAGTCATCGGCCATTCTTGCGATGTCTTCCATTGGCAAAGGGGCTGTGAAAACAAATGGTATCTCTTAAATATCTTAAACGTTTAAGATGACTGTTGACATGAATGACTTACAATCCTATTCTAACAATTGTTTTAAGCAGCCTGTTATGGAATGCCATTCGAGTCAATATTAAATAAATAAATAAATATGGCTATGACATAATTAAAAGAGGCATTAAATATATCAAGAAATATAAATATATAAATTAAATCAATATATTTAAATAAATAAATGTCTTAAAACGTATATTTTTCAAAAGTACTACTGTTATTTTTTCAAGGAATTTTAGTTCATCATGCCACATATATTTATTTAATGCCACATTTATTTCATAATGCCACATATCCATGTTATATTCAAATGAGTGGGGAGTGGTTATCTCAGACCAGAGCAACAGAATTGGATCACTGAATATACAGCAGCATTGGATAGCAGCACCATCTCACTATACACAACATGTATTACTGAAAGTACAGTTTTTGAGCAAAATGGACAGATTGTGGTACTAACCTTTCCCCTTCGGCTTTGCCCTCCCACCAGCAGGGGGTTTCTCCCCAGTGATTGCAGCGAGCTCTGCCTCTAGAGACGGGTCGTCCAGGTTATCGTCTATTCCCATAAGCATCTCCTCTGGACTCATGTCAACAAACAGACCCATCTGGAACGATGACGTAATGATCACGGTTTATACATTGCTTCATACATAGCTTTATACATAGCTACTTGGCCAACTAGAAGTACCGATAAATAGAAATGTTGATTTCAGAATAAGTAATTCGCTCGTCTCTTTTACCTTTTTGGCTGCAGCAGCGCCGTGACCCTTGGGCATCGGCGCCTTCTTCTTCCCGAACATATTTTGGCTTGTCAACAACCCCAACTTGACATGGAGCTGTGGAACATAAACCTAGAACACACACACACACACACACACACACACACACACACACACACACACACACACACACACACACACACACACACACACACACACACACAACGGACCATCTGAGTGCAATCCAATGTAAACAAGCCTGTGGTTCATAGCGTCATGTGAGGGCTCGTCAGGTGCCTCACCCTAGCAGCGAGCAGTGCTTTGGCTTCCTCTATCATTCACAGCTAGCGTTCACCAGCGTTGAAGTTAGCCTTGCTGGCTGTCATAGCGGCTAGCTATGCTAAAGTTCATAAACATGCACTCCCATGGAAGGTGACGGTCGTTACAGGCATATGACAATCGGCTCGATTCGGTTTTTGTTATGGTTGGGAGATGTATTTTCTCCTACTCGTCGAAACGCTCGTTACTCTACCTGTTCATTCGCCACTTATCCCGTCAGTCCCGGAGATGCGGTCAGTTTTGTTTTCCCCTAACATCACTTTCTCAGTGCGCATGCGCTGGAAGTGGGAGCATTTTGGGACGTACGAACGGTGGTGGGCTGGGCTGGTGCCTGAAATTGGAATAAGCTAACCACTAAACTGTAAAACAACATCATTTATTTTTACAAAAAATATTTTCGTTTACTTAGTACATACATATATGATAAACAATTCAATACAATATTGATCTTAATGCACTTTTAGGTTTTAGGCTTTGCATGCTTTCCAAGTGTAGTACAAAAGCAGTGGAATTATACGCTATATTCTTTTCATAACGCTAAATTGTGTCACGGGTTAAAACTTCTTTATTTTCCCACATAATAATAATACAGCATATATAAAGCATATTGGCATGAAGAAATGTTACAGATCTCAGTTGTTGTTGCTGAGCAACTTGGAATAGTACGTCCCAGTAGATCTATATTCAAACAGCTCCAACACATACTCTTTCACATTCACCAGCACCGACGTCATCTTCAGCGTGAACATCAGGAAGACAATGTTGAAGAGGGCCATTTCAAATGTAGGACCCCGATGAAGAGTCCACTAGTGGCTTCACCAGTCCCTTCCAGCTGATGTGGGCGTCTTCATCCTAATTCAAGTCTAACGTCAAACACAAACAGTCTAACAAGATGCCAAACTAATGTTTAATATCAGCCTGCCCAAGAAGGTACAACGCTTCAATGGAGGTGCAGGAGTTAACATAAGAAAGTAAAGAAGTTCCAAAATATAATAAACAACAACCGCAACAATAATGATCATAATTATCACCATAACATGATAATGGTCAATAATGTTGATGACAAAAACAGGGTTAGAAAAAACATGGGCATTACATTTTTTTTTAAATCAATTTAACCTTACTGTTCTGCAGCATGATAGAAGAAATATATACATTGATGCCTTTATGTACAGAATAGCATAAATTAGTTGGCTTACTGTTTTTTTTGTGGCCTCTTGCTTTGTAGTCCTAACAGTCAACATGGCCGTGTTTCTCCTGCAGGTAGAACTGGACCCAGTTGTGGTGTCCCCTGATCCCCTGCCCAAATGTCTCCCCGAAAAACACTACTTGAATCCACATGAATACTCTCTGGATGAGGAATGAAGCCTTTCGTTAAGCATTAATCATGGGTCTTGTAAAGTAATGACAGTGATCTCCTCCATTGACCTCGGCAAAGGTAAGCCTCAAAGCAGCTGGTTTTCTATTTATTATTTTGTTGTAAAAATAAATAAAAAAGTGACACAAAGAAGTATTGGTAAGTCTATTACGTAATAATGGTTCACATACTATTTAATATTTAATTTAATTTGATTCAATTGTGAATAATAATAAAATAGTGAGGCCCTTTAGCAACCCCTGGAGTGGCAGACCTTCCACTGCGGTAGCGGTGGTACAAACAGAACCAGATGTCGTGGAGCTGACTCTTGAACCTCAATGGGGTCTGATGAAGGCCCTCTCTGACCAGGATGCTGTGTCAATGAAGAAGAAAAAAAAAGTTATCCATCTGCTCACCTTAAAGTTGACCAGAATAATTAGACCTTTGTTTGTGCTGTTGTGGAGAATACGTTAAGATTTAGGTTTAGGTTTACTAACGCCTTATTTTTATAGCTTTTTTTTTTTTTTACATTTGGTTCGAGCTTTTATTTTGACATTTGGACAGTATCCGACGGCGGAAGGAAGTGAATTTGAGCATGCGTAGGTTTTCGCACGTTGTGGCAATGGTTTCCAAATGTGTTCTACACGTTGTATAGTTATTTAAAAAGAATACCTATATCGTAATTTTCCAAAGATTTTATACGAAAAACTGCCAGATTGTATTACGTCCATACATAAGGTTAAATAGATCGAGGGCAAGACGTTTAAAACTATTTGAGATCTCTTGCTCTAGAAGCATGGCCAATGTAGTGCAGATTATCGCTGGGAGCTATGAACAGATCATATTTGGTTACAAGGTTACCTGTGAATCGGAATCTGTAAGTGCAATAAGGATTGGAAACTCCTCGTTTTCTGTTTTGTTGAATACCTTCACATCCGACGTTACAGCCGATAGACCTTCTATGATACTGAAATTAAGGTCTGCCCTAAACTGATTTTAACTTGGCACGACTTGCTTATATTAGTTATGTACGATTTAACGTAACAGTCCAATTGATAACCTTAGTTGACTTTATAATGACTAACAAGGTGTAATTGTTACACTCTGTAGGAATGGAAAGCCACTGCAGACTTCACGCACCATGCCCATACTGCCTCCATATCAGCTGTCGCAACAAGTGAAAGATTTGTTGTCACAGGGAGCAAAGATGAGACCATACAGTTATACGATTTGAAGAAAGGAGTTGAGCATGGAGCGTTGCTTCATCACGATGGTAAGACATCAGTTGAACGTAAATGTAAATTAGTTGAACTTGATAATTTGTCAATATTGATTTACTTTTACTTGAGAAGCTGAGAATATTTCATTGTCATAACATGAGAATGCATAACACTAAGAAATGAGTAATAAAGGACACCTTACTGCATACAAACATTTTATGATAGTGTGTGACTATACTGTCGGTCAGAAATACCTGAGCATAAGCATATGCCTGGGTGTGTTTTTTTCAACAACAAGCTATAGCCAGGGTCTCTTTGCATGATGTGCAACGGTTGTGTTCTTCTCGCCCAGGAACCATCACATGTCTGGAGTTCTACGGCTCGTCTCACCTGCTGAGCGGAGGAGAGGACGGCCTCATATGCGTGTGGAGCACCAAGAAGTGGGAGTGCCTGAAATCCATCCCTGCTCACCGGTACGTCAAGAACGAGGACTTGTCAAGATCATAGAATAGACTTAACACTCGCCTCAAAGGACCAGTTTGCTGATTTAATACAGTGGGCACATCAGTGGGGTCAGGTTTTTTTTTGTGTTTCTTCAAATTGATTCAACTGTTAAAAGTCAAAACCGAGCAAAGTGATGCTGTCATTGGTGGCATCCATTGTAAAGAAAATCTCATTACACAGATTGTATTGTAAAGTTAAACTAGATTATATAAATACTCTTCCCAACTGCCCCAACGATAATCTCAATGTGTTAAATCAATACATTTTCAAAAATACTTTTAATAAAACATTTTAAATCAATTCTACCAGAGGCAAGGTGACATCCCTATCCGTCCACCCCTCTGGTAAACTGGCGCTGTCAGTTGGCACAGACAAGACCCTCAGGTAAAGTCCATTGAATGTTAACAGAAGGATGGTCCTGAAATCAAATAATAAAAATGGATCAAATCAATGAATTCTTATCCACTCTTTTATCTTGGTTAGGACGTGGAATTTGATTGATGGAAGAGCGGCCTTTATCAAAAACATCAAGATGAGTATGTTGCATCATATTCTTTCTAGTGATTTCCCACGTTGGATTGACATGCATGTTTTCTTTCTTAAACTGTTGTGTCTTTGCTGTGATGTCACCAAGTCTTGAGTGGCTGACCATAAAATTGCCACAAATAAAAATGATAACTAAATACAACTGTTACTTATGCTTGCTACATCCCAAACCTAAAGTACTATTTAACTTGCTAATTTGTCATATTACTGGAACATACTCTTCAGCTATGTCTTTAAAGCAACACGGCACAATGTTTCCTCTCTTTTCTCTTTTGTCAGATGCACAAATTGTCCGATGGTCCCCAGAAGGGGATAAGTATGTGGTGGTGATCGATGATAAAGTGGACATTTATGACTTGGCGACAGCTTCTCTGACTGGAACCATGACAAACCCCAAGAGGATCTCATCCATTAAGTTCATAACTGTACGTTTTCACTGTTATTTGGAATTTTAAAAATCAACATAATTTATATGTATAAAGTATCTCATGTGATAGGATGGAATCCACTCTGTCTAATGTTATAATGTTTTCAATTTACATGGCTGTGTTGTCTGTGAAGCCACTGTTGGACTGATGACTCGCCTTATATTGCATTTTAAACACACACAAGCGCCCACATTATTACCGTCATTCATTAAAATGTTTCTTGTATTCATTTAGCAGACCCCTTTGTCCATAACAAAGGATTCATTGAAAAAACAAATATTTTAATGTGTAATTTATTTGTGACGGTATTTTGTTACCATTACCCTGTAGAACTCCATCCTGGCTATTGCAGGAGACGATGAGAAGGTGAGGCTGTGTGATGTGGGAACGGAGCAGTGGCTCTGTGAATTCACCGCCCATGAAACCAGGTACATCCCTGCTCAAATTGTCCATCTCCAACCCTCCCATCAACTGCTGAAGTCACATTGCATTTTATACCCTGTTGTGCTGTCTGGGCTCATTTTATGCATGTCTATATAGAATCCATCCCTATGTATAGGAATGTTGCATGCATTGTCTATTAGTAAATAAACAAAACTGTAAATTTGTGTTTTTCAGAGTAAAGGCTGTTGACTGCTTCAGCGCAGAGAAGTACGTTGTCCTGGTCACGGCATCAAATGATGGATTCATCAAAATGTGGAAACTCATAATTAGCGAGGTGATTATTAATTGGTTATACAAGATATTTTGTGTAGAAAAATACATTGGTGACATAAATTTGTGACATATTGATTTGGAACTAATCTAGATAGTATAAGGCAAAATTGCATTTCTAATATTATGGTTCTTGTTCAGGATCTTGACATATGGGTTTTAAAAGCCTAGCAACATGGCAGAATATGTTGATAACTTGGTGGAAAATATCTGTGTCGTGAAGGAGCTGAAGCCGCCTACTCTGCTGGGAGAGGTGAACTCCACTGCCCGTCTCACATGCATGGCCGTGTGGACGCCTGAGTTGATACTGGAAGCCAAGGAAGATGCAGAACCGGGGCTTTCAACAGCCGAAGGTACTTGAGAGACACTGATCACTGACCTTATTTTTTTAATCTTACAAAATGGATGTATTGATGTGATTGTGATTGGCTTTCTTTTCTCCATTTTAAAGTGGCCGAGCTCGCCCAAGAGATTACAAGGAGTAAGAGAGTTCGGATTGCAACTGACGCGGTTATTATTGAAGACGAGAGTCAACCCAAGAAGAAGGCGAAAAAAGGCACTGGAAGGAAACAAAAAAAACAATAAAATGTGCAATTTGAAACTGTTTTTCTCGTGTTTAAACAAAATTGTGTTCACCACTAGGTGGCGCTGGAGTACTCTTATGTTCCACAGTGTAGATTCACTTTATTGTAGTATATATATATTTGTTAGTCACAATTACCCTTGATTTATATTAAAATGTATCTTTAAAGTCAAATTTGCATGTTAAATTATTTTTGCGGTGCAAACCTTTTACTAAGCTTTACCAGAGAATGTCTAATGTTTACTTTCTTGGCATAACCCGGAAGTAAACATTTTTATACAACCCTATGGCTACAATCAGAGCGGCTACAATACATTCCATAATGGCAATAGACTGGATTGGTTTTGGGTACGCAGCCTTGGTGGTTTCAGGGGGAATCGTGGGCTTTATTAAAGCAGGTAACTTGGGTCTAAAGGTCTGCCGAGATTTGTAAAGTTCTATGCAAGCTTGTTGCACCTCTATTGATACGTTGGGTATTTTGCAACACAGGTAGTGTCGCCTCTCTTGTCGCCGGGCTAGTCTTTGGAGTCTTGGCAGGATTCGGTGCTTATCTGACCTCTAAGAATTCCCAAAATGTATGGGTTTCACTTGGTGAGTAAACATACTTGGATTGATTCAAAGTGTAAACGTCACATCTTGCCGCCGTTGTTTACCAACATGGTAATGACGTTTTCTTTCAACTGTAAACCTAGGAATATCAGGAGCATTGTCTGTTGTGATGGGAATGAGGTTTCTCAACTCCTGGAAATTCATGCCTGCTGGGATGATGGCGTTGACGAGGTACATAGTGTGACGATGTCAGTCTATGTGACTGCAATGCAATAGGCCTATCCATCCCAACGGACACAAAATAACTTGACAGCTGTGCATTTTGTTCTAATGTCTTTTCAGTCTATTGATGATGGGCAAGATTATGGTTGGAATGACCACAAGGCCACACCAAACCTGAAAATCTTGGTTTGTCATTGAAAGTAAGATGTATATCATATGGGGGAAAATAAATGCAAGACCATCAGCTATTTTCTTATGACAACACAATTGATTGCTTATGAGTCATAAGCTTAGTTCACTTTCCAGATGGAGAATATATTTTGGTAAGGATAAAAAGTAATTGAAACGTTTTATTTTGTATGAGAATGCTTTTTTACAGACTAATAATAAGGATACATTTTTTACACATCGTGTACAGTGGTTAATTTAACCGATTTGTGTGATACATGTACTCCATGTATTCTATACCCGTTTTACCAATACCTATCTGTTTGAATATAAAGGTTTACTATGCTGCAAAACAAATCTATATTTGGCTCTCAAAATTGTATTCCAATAATGTATCTACCTTTCTTCAACAAAAATAAATTCTTAAAATGAATCCAGAATTTTCTGGGCATTTATACATCGTAGTGCATATGGAAAGAGTGTGAATAGGCCACTGTTCTTCAGTAGAGGACCTCTCCCCTCAAGCTCTGAGTCTAGCATCCTAGCGCTACTTGCTAGTGGTTAAAATTGCCACCATACTTGGCAGACCAGTCTACACGCCCGTACACTGTTGCGATGCAGGGCTTCCTGGACAGAGAGACAGCCCTCTCCGCTCCCTTGCTGTGGGCTCCGGGAGGTTTGGCTTTCACAGTTCTCCTCCATCCGTCGCCGTCTGAGAAGATAACGCCAGGAGGCAGATGATGGTCATGGTCTGATGGGAAGATATGGAGCTTAAGGTCATCTACCAATGTATTGTAAGGAAACAATTCATATTGGATGTGGTGAAGCTGTATATTTTGTCATTATAAATAAATACCTAAGTATTATTATATTTGTGTAGGACTACAGTTTATACCATGACATGACATGACTCCATACACATTAGGATGCAGATTTTTACCACATTTGCAGGAAGTTTTTAGGTTTGGTGTTCAAATCAAGATGAGACCCATGAGAGATGCCCTCTTTACCTGAGTTTTGTGTGGGAATGCAAAAACTGTAATCGTTCTTTAAAAAGGATTACGATCACAGATTTAAAAGTCACAGTCACAGCAAAGTGATTGAACGTGCATCACTGATCTTAGGTCTGCATACCCGAGGATCCCTAATGAGGGAAAGTGATCTGGGGCCTGGTCTTGGCCTGGCTCTTTAGTGGACATCCGATCACCTCGGTCCTCCCGTGCTTAATACTTGCCTGATCTCATCAATTAAACATGAAGAGACAATATGTTCTTTTTGTGTCCCTGCTAAGTTAACATGAATAATACACTTATTCCTCTGTAGAGTACAATGTAATTTGCCTCGGCTTATTTCAAAAACACGCCGTTCCCTTCTCACGGTACGGGCTGGTCTTTCGTTATCCTCATGTGTGTGATGTAATTAGTGGCGCAGTTTGCAAACACCATGGTGTTGGATGGCCGGTATTCATGCCATTTTTTTTTTTTGTGACTTTTGTCTTGGAGGAACTGCGAGAGAGAACTCTCACTCTTCGCTGCACTTTGTAGTCGGTGAACCAGAAAGTCTGTGTACAAGCTTTGTGAACCCACTTAGATGAAGAGCTATCAGGACTGATCAATCCTTGTTTGGAATGTAAAGATGGCTGTTTAACATATATAACCATTCAACGACCAACCTATTGTATAGTATATGAACAAAACATTTGTATTAATTTGTCCAGGAATTAAAATATTTATGATTGTCAACTCTCGAATCACGAATGTGCATCAAGTGAGCAGGTATGACAATATGACACTGAACATCATGTTGTCGAGTGAATCTGATTCTCCCATAAAACACTACTTACCTTTGAAAGAGGTGTGTCCTGACTCCTGGCACGCAGTGATGCCCAGTCTTCTGTCCCAGATGTTTCCTTCAGCGGTTTGATGTATGGTAAAAGGATTTACTCCTTCACACACACACACACACACACACACACACACACACACACACACACACACACACACACACACACACACACACACACACACACACACACACACACACACACACACACACACACACACACACACATTAAAAGGTCCACCACCCCAAGAAGATGCTCTCTGTCTGTCTGGGTTTTTTGTTGAAGAATCTGCTGTGCTGTACCTCATTGGTTTGCTACCTGCCCTCTTTGTTGTGTCCTCCCGTTCTTCCCAGGGAAGGATTTTAGATAAGCTGGGGGCACCCTGTACATTTCACACGTGGTGGCCAGTTGGCCACTCAAGAAACACAATAATACACCCCATTAGATTTAATGATGTGGGCTTTTAGGATGGCTTCTTTGCAATAAACATTCAGTCCTTTCATCTCCTACCACTCAAATGCTTTCCACCTGTTGCATTTAAGATTGCATTTCCAACTCGGTGCTGCTCACCAGTCATCTTCCCAGTGATGCTAACATGATTTACAGTCCTACGGGTTAACCATTCCGCCTATAATTAGCCTCTACGGAGGAAGCTGGTGCCTCCTGGAATAACCTCCCACTGAACCCCAGGAAAACTCTTCTGCATTATTTGAAGGGGCCAAGCTACCTCCCATGCTCCTGTAGCCTTCATACTCCCATAGCCTACTTGGTTATTCAAAGTCAGACTCCTAGTAGATTTATTGAAGTGAGTCCTGGGGTGGGGTCCAGGTGAGGGGGGCCTCACCAGGAACGTATCGGGAATGGCGAAGGTAGTGCTGCTTGGCCGAGGAGGTGGTGAAGTCCGTTCTGTTTGGCCTGCTGCTTTTTGGTGGTTGGGTTACATAGTTGTTTTCACTCTGATGCTTAGTCTCTGCTGATCTGTTCAAAATTATAAACAGATTTTAAAATATTTGTTATTATATTTTGTAACTGTTTTATTTACTACAATTTTGAGTTATAGCTATGTTTTTTAGATGCATGTTTTTGATGTGTAGGCAGGGACTAGTCATCTTGTGCAAGGATGCCTGGCTGCAGGTAGACTAAATCGACTAAATCGACGGTTTAGTAGATATTACAGTCTATCAGAGCCTTTAAAAATCCCACCCCCTTTCGATACGAAGCAGAAAGTTGTTTCTCACTGGAAGTTGCAGTCGCTGAATGGCCTCTCTGTACAGTGATAGAGGTCGGGTGTTTTAGAGATTGAAACTGCTTCCTCAGTGTCGCAGCCTTCAACGGCTTGAACCGATGTCCCTCCCCGAAGCCTGCACCCGCTTGTGGTTCCATTCCTCCGCTTCTTCCATACCTGTGGAGCCACTCGCAGTCCCATAGAAATCCCATTTTTGTTCCATTGAGTATAACCATATTTTAAGGTATTGGATTTATCTGCTCTAGTAGTTAAGATTACACTTGATAATATATAGTTTAACCAATGAAAATACATTCAATATTCAGAAAACAAAAGTATACTTGCAGTGTGAGACATAGAACGTTATATTTCATAATGCTGGTTTCTTAGGTACATTAAAAAAAACAATTGATTGTTAATTAGGAACTGAGCTCACCGATTGGCTGGTTTTTCCCAGGCTTAGTGGTTGAGGCTGCACCAGTGTGGAGTGGGCAGCCGTGGGAGGACAGCCGTGGTCCTTGCTGGTCAGAAGGGATAACCAGTCCTGGGTCGGGTGGGTCTCCTTCTCACAGAGTGCTGGAAGCCGGAGATGGTCCTCACCGAGAGACTGGGGCTTCCGGGCCTTAGCCTGGGCCTGGGGCTTCTCCAGGTACCTGGAAGGAGGGCCCAGCTCCTGGCCCACATGGAAGTAGGGGTGCCGCAGAGCCTGGGGAGTTGAAATTGAAATTGAAGCATGAGTATATCCAGAGATATTTTGTTTTTGTTGCTGTTTTTTGTTTGTTCCATCTTTTCCTACTAAAAGTAACAACCAATCGTGACTCAAACATCAGTCAAGTGATTGACTATATGGACAATACTATAGAGCAAAACATTTATTGTTTCCTATTGAGATGTCCTTCACATGAAATAAGTCACACCAGCATAATCCTTTTAATTCTATGTGATCTCAACCCAATAAGTTATCTTCCAGTATTACCTGGCTAGCAGATGGCCTTTTACAAGGGTCCCACTGCAGCATGTTCTTCATGAGAGTGATGGCTTCATGGCAGGCATTGGGCACCAGACATCTAAGGTCAGTGGAGACGCACTTGGGTAAGGAGAAGTTCAATGAAGTAGCCAGATTGAAGCCCTCTGGCCAGTCCAACTAGTGTGGAAAGGAAAAACAATCTTCAACGGCAGAATAACTTTCTTTGGCAAAAGTGTAAGTGGCAAAGCAAAGTTGTTTATATTATATTAAATCTCTATATATCGACGTGACATTAAACTTAAAGTATTTCTTTAACTCTTTTTACCTTTTACCTAACTAAATATCAGTGGATTGCTAGCAAATTGCAAAAAAAAGTATTTTGTGAGTGAGATGTGCATCTGTGTATAATGAACGTTGGTTGCGTGCAATGCAGACGTCTCATCGTCCTCACCAACCTTCTTCAACGTCCCCAGAACCTGGCAGATCTTGAAGACCTCGTCCACCTCGCTTGTGCCGGGGAACAGGGGTCTGAGGGTGTAGAGCTCAGCCACGATGCAGCCCACAGCCCATAGGTCGATGGGGGAGCTGTAGGAGGGGGATCTCAGCAGGACCTCCGGAGCGCGGTACCTGCTCAGCAGTCACAAGTTTACAAAAACGAGAACATCTCAATGAGGACCATTTATATCAAGCCTGACATAGAAGGCCAAATAAAGCCCAATTTTGCAGATACAAAAGTTGTATAACAAGATCAGCAGTAAGAAGTTACCAAGACCATTTCTGGTAAAACGTTGCATATAACAACATAAGGAGGCAAAATAAAGCCAGAATATGCAGCTACAAAGACGTACAACAAACCCCAACCCAGTTATATGTTCTGGGTCATTACGAGAAGAGGAAACACAGGTTGAGTTCTCACTGGATTCTGTCTATCTTTTAAGTCTAGAGGTTCCCAAACTTTTCAGACCATGTACCACCCAGTACCAAACCAAACCGCCCAAGTAGTGGTCAGAGTGGTCAGTTACGCTACAAATCGTTAAACCTTATTATTATTTTTTTAACTTTTATTTTGTTTCATAGACCCATTTTTATATTTAAAAAAAAACGAAATGGGTAACATACATTTTCATCCATATAATTTCATGTTGAATTGATACATCTTTGGTTATTTGTTTCTGCAAGACTCATGGCGTACCATTAGGGGGTGGTAGGATGTTGGGATTTGGGAACCATTGAGTCTATTGTGGGTCCCTGCTAAAGAGATTCTCACCATCTTGTAGAGATGTATTCTGTGTACGGAGGCAGGGAGCAGAGCTCCCGGGCAAGGCCAAAATCTGCTATTTTAACCATCTCTGTTCCTGTACACAGCAGGTTCTCTGGTTTAAGGTCACGATGGAAATAGCCTAGGGGAAAACGTAAAACCAACCTGCATCAAACATTCATAGGATTATTTTACTTATTGTAACACAAATGCCGCTTTTCCACATTGGCAAAAAAAGTACCTGGTACCTAGTACCGGGTACTTTTTTTTAGTACTACCTCCGTCGAGGTTCCATGCCAGCGGAGTAGGTACTTTTGTGTGACGTAAACAGGCTGCTGGTAACTGATTGGCCAGCGGCTGTAAATGGGAATATTCACTCAAGTTAAGTTGTGTCCGGCGTGGTTGGAGTCCACGAACCCGCTCCCGAGGGGGACACTGATCAGCGTTTCGCCGTGTGTGTCGCTCCTTTCCCGGGGCTAGAGTTAGGCTGCGCGTCGTTATGTGTGTCGGGCGTGGCTGGAGTCCACGGACCGGCGTTTCGCTGTTTCGTTTCAGTGTCGTTCCTTTCCTAGGGCTCGAGTTTCGCCTCTATCAACGTTACCGTATGACAACAATAGACGCGCAGTCATTGCGCTTTTTATTTTATTTTATTTTATTTCCCATCATAACCTTTCCCGGGAATCAGGAAATAGTCTTGATCAGATTCAGATTTCCCGGGAATCGCGTCTCCCGTGATTAAAACCTAATGACGACCCGCCCATGGTGGAGAGGTTCTTTTCTACGACCCGCCCACATTGAAGAGGTACTTTTTTAGATGGAAACGCAACCAAACCGAGTTGAGTCGAGGCGAGTCGAGTCGAGTCGAGTTGGCACTGGCGGTGGAAAAGCGGCAAAAGTCAATCTCTAAACTCAAACTTCAGGGACAGCACCAAACACAGAAGCCATCACAAGTTTTGCAATATTCTTTAACGGTGCCGTTTGGGATGAGATATCACCGGACCCAATGTCATCACAAAGAGCACTTATTATGGCCTGTCCTTCAGCAGAGATTGGGATGATTCTGAGGCCTACTTTTTAACATTGGGTTACCCCTAAAGAGAACCTAACCCCAGTACCAGTTGTACATTGGTTTGCATTCGATGACTCCCCCTACACATGTGACTACATGCAATACTTCTTATTGGCCAATCATCATTACGTCGTCACCCGCTGATATAGCGACACACCTGTCCTCAACTTATGGAATCTGAATTGAAGGGCCGTTTACTCAGGACTGCTTTTAATGTTGTGGCAAATTAAAAGTCTTTGGGTGAGATGGTCACCTACCTACCTACCATTTTTGTGAATAAAAGACAGCCCTTGTAAGATCTGAAATGTCACGTTCCTGACCACTGACTCTGGAAACAACTTGTTCCTGTGAAAATGGAAGGCCAACCCAAGGTTACTCAATCTGAGCTCTAAATGGTGAATAAGCATGCATGTCCTTGGTATTGATATGCCATGGGCATGCGACATAGCTTACCTGGCTTTCATGAGCTGGAGGAGGTTTTCTTTCATATACTCAAAGACAAAGTATAGACAGTCGTTTTCTCGGATGACTTCTTTTAATTTGACCACGTTGGCATGTCTCAGCTTCTGCAAAGACTGAAAAAACACACAGCCAATCAAACAAAGACCTAATACATAGTGCAATGCCGAAAGCAAAAAGGTGTATGTGTTGGATGGTATTCTTGTCCACAACCTCTTACCTTCACCTCTCTGAGATTCACACACTCATCCCAAGAATAGAATTTTCTTTTCATTCTACAGTAGAAAAACAATACAATAGCATTAGTGTGTGTGTGTGTGTGTGTGTGTGTGTGTGTGTGTGTGTGTGTGTGTGTGTGTGTGTGTGTGTGTGTGTGAACTGAAGATATATATACATAGTACCGATTAGTACCAATGATGATAATTACATTCGGTACTGTCATATTCTGTATGTAAGTGAGGCTAACCATTCTTTCAAACCTTTATAACCCCCTGTAGCAATAACCATACTGCAAGTCCCATCTGACTTGCAGTATGTCTATCATGCACCTGCCCCCCTCCCACTAACTCCAGCAGCAACATGACGCTGTCCACTTTCACTCCTCTCTCTGTCATCACCAGTGTCTCCTTTCACAATAGCCTTCTATTTACAGCACCTGGTCCGAGCCTCTGGCCACCATTCATTATTAACCGGAGGCTTTGGGTGAATTAGACTTATAATAAGCTGTTGATGAATGACGGACACACCACATACACATGATGGCTGCTAATAAAGAAAAACAACAACACACACGAAAAGCAAGGAGATGACTGAGTCTGCTGCATGATATCGAGTCCAATTTAAAGTCCTGAGGTTGATGTCACAAACAAGATTCTCCTATTGGTTATGCCTACAGAGTGCTTTACAAGAATAAGATTCAAGCCAAGCAACAACAACATGAGTACACTGGAGTAGCGCCCGCAACACAAATCAGCTATAATGTGTCGACCAGTATCGCAGAAAAGAAGCCTTGAGGGAGGAACCCACCTCTTAATGGCCACCAGCTCCCCAGAGTCGATGCTCTTGCCCAGGAGCACGCTGCCAAAGGTGCCGTCGCCCAGCTGCTTCGTGGCGGTGTAGCGCTTCATCGTCCCACACTGCAGCGATGATCTTTGGGAGAAAAGCTCCATCACAGTCAGATGTCATCATGAGGACAGAGAAGGCAACAACACGCACACACACACACACACACACACACACACACACACACACACACACACACACACACACACACACATGCACACACATGCACCCGGGTGGACCAACACGCACACACACACACACACACACACACACACACACACACACACCCCTCCTCCACCTCTAAACCCCGCCCCTCTAAAGTAAGACGAGTACAGTGAGGTTAGGGTGTCCACCTGCTTCTAAAACAAATAAATAAATAAATGAAAGGCTCACTCTCTCTCGGCTGTCTCTTCGCTCTTCAAGGGGTACATTAGTTCATGTGTCTTGACTGGAAAAAATGTAAAATACCTCCACAACAAAATAGTTCCAGTCGCCCTATCTTATCAGCCCATATAAACTTGCATGGCAAGTTCCATACCAACCTGCAGACAAAAATGAATTTCAATACTCCCATACAAATTCTAGTCTGACAGCCAAACAGTGCTCAGGCCAATCCCTGGTTCGTGCCCCGCTGTGTTCCACCTGGTTTGGTCTTAACAACAGGCTTTGTAGGGATAGAGCTTGTTAAGAGTTGGTGCCCTGAGATGGGCTCACATGGGAAGATGATGAAGCATAATTTGATATCCTCTTTTATCGTGGTTTCAGGACTATGACTTTGAGAATGGTAAAAGGTCAACACGTGATTCATTCAAAGATACAAGATAAACGGATACGCACTCTGGAGGTGGTTAATGAAGCAACTCCCAAATCCAGGTAAATCTTCAGTCTGTCTTGGCATGGGAGGAATGCTAGAGAAGCCACGCCCATAGGGTCTGCCTTATCTCTAACTTTATATGGTGTTGTGTTGATCACGCCATGTATAGAAGCCGAAAATAGTCAGAACTGGTGTTTACACAAATATGTGGTCCTAATATTAGCTTTAATATCATGTGGTCTAGTAATGTGGTCTAATAATTGCAATACAATTATTTCACGTCATCAGTCACGAAGAGAACGTAATAAACACATACTTGTTGTTTTATTAAAGCTAGCCACATGCTTACACAATGAAAACAGCCCACAGAAAAACAGCACCTCAGTGTTGCTCATTTCACAATATCATCTGACTGTATATGGCTTGTTTGATCCCCAGGGACTTGATAACAAAAGCAGACTCCCACCCTGGAGAGAGTATATTACAATCATATAATAATACATATTTATCATACAAAACGTTTTATATAATTATATCTTATACAAATATAAAATAAAGGAGTGATTAAATTATGTTTCAATGTATTGGTAGGTTAACTGGCTTTTAAGATAAATATTTTTCTCTCTTTTCTTCACGGGAACAAAGTAAATAGTAACCATACAATCTGTGAGGTATAAACCCACATTTAATTATATTTAATAACTATTTTGATTTTAGGTCCAGCTTGCATGGTATCAAACACTGTTTTTAAATACAAGCATTTTAAGTAGAAAATATGTAACGCCATCGTATGCCTAGGCCTATGAAAAACTGTTTATAAATAAAATGATGAGGGCCTCGCTTCAAGGGTTGCTATTAATAGACTGGCTTGGCAGCATGGCAGCATCCTGTATTCTGCTGGCTTTAGTTGAGCACATCCGTTCCATATTAGCGCCATCTAGTGTTTCTTTTAAAATCCTGCAAATTATGTTATGGTATTTAGGCCTATGTGTTTGTGCTACAAAACCCACGCCCCAAAGACTAATTAGACGGACAAACGAATTTTGTAAAACAAAATAAATAAACGTTTTATTAGTTTGGCTGTCAACTGTAGATGAAAATTTAAAATAGATGTGTTATAAATAAACTACAATCTATCTACAATGCACGATATTTGTATTAGCCTACAATATATATTTAATCGATTTCCCCCTGGATTTTAACGTATCAAAAAATCTTCCCGACCAAATGAATGTTGTCACACTACACGCAGCAAGAATAACTTAGGCATATAATATTATGGCTTAACATATATTGTGAAAATAACATCACAGAAACGTGCATTGGCAGGATAAAACCGTGTTTTAGGCCAACAAGAAAATGGCAAAATAAGGAAAGTCAAGACTCATGTCTGCATTCCATGAACCATATAGGGCAGACAGAATGGTCCTCATATGCAGTCATGAAATATGTAGAATGAAAATCATGACCAGCATTCTCGAAATGGCCATACTGTAGTAATGTGACGTGTGTTATGCATTTCATCTAACAACTGTGCAGTTGAATGTTGACCATTTGCAGATTCTATGCTGCGTTTTTTCTCCAAGGTTCTGCTTTTGGTTACTTACGGTAAGGTGGACCCGCAGTGTCCACTAAGCGGGATCAGGTGATCCTCTATCTACGAAGCGTAGGCTGACGGGTGAAAATGCAAAATGACATATAGCAAATGTCGGAGCATAATTCATTCACATTTTCGGATTAAATACGAATTTAGATCACATCGCTGGAGCTCCGATGTAACGATGGCGCGTTAGGACTGCTGATTTGACGTGGTTTTTGATATTTTAATTTATGAAAAGTCCAATTGACAGACATATATTGGTTTCAACATGGGGCTGTGCTACAGTTTGCGTCCCCGGCTCTTTGGGGACCTAAGCGGGTCTATTTCCAACGCTACCTCGGACTCGGATCAGCCTCCAGACACAGTTGTACCTCCGCGCGCCGGGGGAGCCCGTGGAGAGGACACGGGGGGATGTGGCGAGACATCGTCGCTCCGCGGTGGAGGCAAAGTACGCCAAGGGGACACCGCTAAGCTCCCGGCCGGGGAGCTCCGCCGTGGAGACGTTGCCACTGATGGTGTGCTCATACAAAACGGGGGTGGCGGAGGAGCGGGAAAGGGATCGGGAAAGGACCGTAGTCGACGCCTGCCGTTGCTGCAGAAGACGAGCACCCAAAAGCAAAAGAATTGGGACAAATTTGTCGTGGAGGAAAAGGAGGCCGAGAAGGAGGCGAAGAAAGTCAGTAAGAGCATTGACAGGGTGCTCAAGGAGCTCAAACGGGAGTATAAACAGACGCATCGACTGCTATTACTCGGTAGGTTGTGCCCATCTGTGTTGTGTTATGGACGTGGTATAGCCTATTATTAGACACTGAATGTAGACAGTCAGAAATTATGTCAGTGCTTTGTGGAGGCCTTTTACTTTGTTTTTAGCTTGGCTCTGAGGACTACCCCCTGCGGTTTTCAGTGACAAATGACGAAGATGGACGTAAACCCACACACAGCTGGGCCTGTTGTCCTGTTGCAGTTTTAAAGCTAATACGTTTAATTGTTCTAGTAAATACCCACAATATATATACTCACACACTGATAAGACGGCTAGGCCTATCTAATAACACGACTTATCATTGATGGATAAATCATGTTCACCAGACAACATAGGTGTCAGGGTGGACCCCTGAGTC
This sequence comes from Micromesistius poutassou, assembly GCF_964030765.1. Taxonomy (NCBI): domain Eukaryota; kingdom Metazoa; phylum Chordata; class Actinopteri; order Gadiformes; family Gadidae; genus Micromesistius; species Micromesistius poutassou. The sequence continues at coordinate 7,800,721 of NC_140286.1, forward strand.
CTACTCCTACTCCTACTGTGCCCTTATGTTTTCTAAAATGCCATGTTTTTACAAGTGTTCATACTTAGTAGTAGTGTGTTCTTCAATTCTTGAATAATCATTTCGGTTATGCTACTGTTACATCGACACATTTGTAATTGTGGTTGAATCACAACATGATAAGAAAAGCAGACTGTCGTCAAGAGATAAACAGCTTCATGTTCTAAGTTATACTCAACTGCTCTTCTTTGAAGTGTGAGTGAGTGAGAAGCCTACCTGTTCAGAACATGATATCAATGTTGCAATCTGTCATTTGGAATGGGCTACTTGTTCGTCTTTTGTTCCTAATCATGTTTATTTTGGTGTAAACAGGTACAGTCTGAAGTCTCCCCAGAGTGCCACAGAGGGCCTCATTTGGTCTCCTTAAGGGACCTACAAGACTTTGTACCTTTACAGGTGTCCACTAGGACTCTGGTTGCAGCCAGGAGGACTGTGCTTGGTTTTAGTTCCTCTGAAAGTGGACACCTTCCAAATAGTGTTACATTTCAAGGCAACCTAGGCTATGGCTAATCTGGGTCACTTTATCTGTTTGTATTTGCTGCTGGTGTTTGGTTGAATAATGATAGGAATAAGGAAGTATAACTTAACTGCGCTGCCATATTTTTTCTTCACGAGTTAGATTGAGATTGCACCCGTATCGCCATATATTCTTTTTGCCACTTAAATGTATGTGGATTTTGAAATTTCATTCATTTGTTATGTGTTAGATCAACTTCATGTCATCAAAATATAGATGTTAATACCACAACAACAACAATTGGCTTACTAACACTAACTAAAAACCTGTCTATCTGCTGAATACAGAGATGGGTGTCAAGACCAGAGTTATGATCCAATTAAGTACAGCAACAGAAGAGTTGGGTAAAGCTTGCATTCAAAGACACAGGAGGTGGTGATTAGCATCTGCTACAGCGTTCCTAAACGACACTTGACTGGCAGTTCCATATCTCTCTCCTATCACCCCCCCTCCCCTCTCCCTCTTTAATGAGCACAGGCTACAGGCTCTGACACTGGATTGAAACACATGGCAAAGGGAGAGAAGGTGGACATGTCACGTCGTGTCACCTCAGTGTTTTTGTTGTCACCGTTTCAGGAGTTCTTGAATGGGATGACCTCGGTGTTGAAAGAACCCCTTATTGATATATCTCCCCGCACCACAACACAACCACGCATGGGCCCCTGAAGGCTTGTCCATCCCCTGCTTATAAATGCAAGAATGTCTCACACAGGTGAACTTTGCTTCCCTCCGACGGGTTTTATCATTGACCATTGCTCTGTACTTTGCCACTGGGTGCAACTCCTAGTTGCACTAATCATCAACAGGCGTGATTGGATGAATTGTCATGTTTTATGGCATCTATAGCAGTGCCCACCCTAGTTATTGGCCCTGATAGTGCTATCAACTTATAAAGCTTTGCCACAGACACACTGACACGCACTTTTAAAGACATTGAACTATGCTCGCACTCTGGCATTTTGTAGAATGCATAATTTACACTATGGCATATCAAGGACCCCATCTCTCAAACATGAATGCATTAAGGTCTTCTGTAGCATCACGATGTGAAGTATTTAAAGAGGGTGGGACACTATTCACTTGGTAATGGGCCCCATTGTTTTGATGTCAGTTTGGAGATTGAAAGCAACTAGTGGGACTTGTAGCTTCATACAGCAGGACATTTAATCGCTGTTCTGTGTGGTCCACATATATATCTTTTGATGGTCAAATAATATAAAAAACAACATTGTGGCTATATACAAGTACATCACATCTATACAGCACATTCTTGGCCTGAGTAACCCCACATGGAAATCAAAGCCTTATTGCAGGCAGGGATCAATAGTCAGTTGGTTAGAGGTTAAGCTGAGGCCTTTTATCTGAGGGGAAGATAAAATCATCCTCTTCCTTGAACTGTTGGAAGAAAAACCACAACAAATATGTGAGTTAATCCTAGTCGCTTTAATTATGTTTTTACATATTACATATAGACTTTCTTTATTCCACATGTAGGCATACCGGTACTATACATAGCCATTTTCTGGTTGTTATTCCGCATTACCTACATTTACATATATTTTGGGATTGCAGTATGTGATATAAATAGATGAGTCTAATGATTATTACTTCAGCACACTACATGTACGTTTTTAATGAATAACTAAGATATAAGTGAGTAACCTATAAAAAGGGAGTCATCCAGTTTTCAAAGATAAGATAACGTGAACTTTAAGGATCAAAGGGAGGAGATTGTTGTGTTAGGACATCAGTGGTTATTAAGGAAAAGGGTAAATTTAAAAAAGGATAGAGGGTATGAACATTTAAATCCCATGCCATTACAAACAGAATTCCCAGGGAGTGGGGGAGGGGTTTATTTAGAAAATGTTGGTAGCCCTTGTAGCAACTAGCAAAAAGAAAAAACACAAATGTTTTTCTCTATTTGAGCACTAGAGAGCGCTGTGGGCCAGTCGCTTGTCATGACCTTGTATTCTACGGTGGGGAGACAGGGGTGTCGAGGAGGAGGGGGTGGGGGTTGAGATTTTAACACCCAACAGATGAAGTGAGAGTCCCGGTTTTTTCTATTTGCATGCAGAGCTACTTTGTTCCACTCATTTCACTGCATGAACCAAGCATTTGCATGGTATTTGCATAATGTTGCCCATAGCAGTGTGTTTGTTTCTACATCTGGCACCATAAGCATTGATAGCTGTCTTTTAGCCTACATTTGTATACCTATGTTAGTTAGTGGTCAATGAGATATAACGCTCATTCATGTACTTGAGCCGAAATACATACTGACCTTTGATTGCAGCTTTTAATAATAAAGAATAAAAGACGTAGGGACCATTTCAACCATATTAAATGGATAATACGGACAGTATGAAACATTACAAACCACACTGCATCATCTTATGTAAACCTTACTCCAAGATTTAATAAGATAACTGAGATATGTGTCCAGTAGACAGACTAAAAAACTTTACAAAAAGGCCTCCTTTAAAAAAAATACTTAACATCTGTCCAAACAATACATACATACGAAACAGAAAAATAATACTATGTTATTCGAAAGATTACAACAGTCAGAGATGGATTTTTTTACATCTTAGCTCTATGTTTATATTTCCAGCCTCCTTTAACCAAAGATTGGAAACAGCATAGTTATCTGTACTATGTTATATTATATTTTGATTGTTAATTGTGTGTGTGTGTGTGTGTGTGTGTGTGTGTGTGTGTGTGTGTGTGTGTGTGTGTGTGTGTGTGTGTGTGTGTGTGTTATAGACTTCTATACCACATAGTGGATAGTGTGTATGTAATGTGTGTGTGTATAGACTGATCTACGATGAATATGTAATCCCTTTAGTAAGCTACAACACAGTTTTCTATTTTGTATTTTCTATATTGATTTAACGGTTACCGCTTTAGTGGCTAATTAACTGTTTGTATTATGATTGTATTATCTTTGCCCAAGGCCTTATAAGTCATAGGCCTTGAGCAACTTAAACTAAGACATTAAAGTCAAAGTCGTATGCTAACATTAAATTGTATTATAGAGTAATGTATGTGATGTGTTATCTGAACTGAATGTGTTGCTACTTCATCCAGTGTTCTTTAGTGTTTATCAACAAACGAAAGGTATATACATCAGAATTGGTTATTTCCTTGGGTATCCCAAAGAACTGCAACAAACAAAGATATGGTTATATTTCATTTTAAGCAGGTAATAGCAATAGCTATTATCTAAGGCCAGATAGTCCTCTGATGATATACACATAGAGCAATACATTTTTACTGTATTATACTGCACAATCCTGCTTTAATATCACATTAGCAATATTTGATTACATTATATGTGTAACATTGTAAACGTTATATAATAAACAGGGCTTTAGTTATCCTCAAATTGACAAAATGGTAGACTACAGCAGAGTAAACATAATTTAGGACAAAACTTACGTAGTATATATAAGCATGTTTGACTTAGGCCTATATTCCTATATAAGTTATATGTTCTAATGTAAGTAGACAACCTAACCATAGAAATTATGTCATGTGCGGCGTATTTGTTGTGTATCAAGACATGGAGTCAGGAATATAGATAAACTTTAGTATGTAGACAGAGTGCAGTTGACTCGGTAAACAATCGAGAGTTTAGGTCAGGGCCATCTCGCTGACTGCGTTCATGTTGGACGACATGAGACCCAGCCCTCTGAAACTAGTCTGTAGAGGCGGACACTTTCCACCCCTTGTCGATTCGTTTGATAGCTGGCTAGTGGAGGACTCCTGTAGGCCTACTAATGTTTTTTTTAATGGCGCAACCTTTCCAATGTAACTTCTAAAATTATATCAGCCTATATATATATATATATATAGACCTGTCTGATTGGGATTGTTCAATTTGAACGTAGATATTTGTTCGTTTCTCTCCCTTGGTTCACGGTTACTTCCTGGTGTGACAGAGAGAGGCAGTGCTGAGTTAAAGAGACAGAAATACTGATAGAAATTTAGATAGAAAATACTGTGAGAAGAGGGGAGGAACAAGATAGGAGCAGTTGACTGGATTCCAGAAATCGAAACCCCCTCTTCCTTTGCATCTTTGCCATTATTTTTTTAAACATCGTTTTTTTTGGTTTGAAAACCCAGAATATCGTTTAGATGACTCGGATGCCGAAGCTCCAGCTCGTTGCGGCTAAAGCGGAATTGTAACGGGGAACGTATTCCTCCCTCCGACCGAGAAGCCTCGCCAAGATTTACAATATACGTATTGCTTTTTTAATATACCATCCGAGGTATTTCCATATTTTCTTTTAACGAGGAAGGGTTAAAAGAGACGGAAGATGGGTTGTTTGGGCAACAGCAAGACTGAAGATCAACGCATCGACGAAAAGGCACAACGAGAGGCAAATAAAAAAATAGAAAAACAGTTACAAAAAGAAAGACAAGCATATAAAGCTACACATAGGCTGCTATTATTGGGTAAGGCTTTCATTTATGGTTTGTGTCAATGTCTCTCAATGCCTTTCTGTTGCTGAACACGTACCCGTTTGACAGCGCTTGCGATATGTCAGGGGGGTGGATATTGATGGAAACGAAGCCGAGCATACAATTACATTCAATTCGAAAACATTTGTCAATTTTTTTTGACGCTTGTCAGGATGTCTGCATTTCGTGTTTTGGTAACATGCTCATGTATTGGGTTTATGTCCAAGGTGCGGGTGAGTCCGGAAAAAGCACCATTGTGAAGCAGATGAGGATTCTACACGTCAACGGCTTCAACGCAGAGTGAGTGTTATTCAATAGTTTCACATGAGATAGGCTGTGTGTTGTACAAAAATAATCTCGATTAATGTTTTGTGTCTGTGTATTAATGAGTGAGACTGTCGAGGCTGTAATATAGGCTGAATGGATTTTCCTCAGGCACTGCAGCGCCTGTTGGGCGCAGTGTTCAGTTCATATAAGCTATTTTCTTCCCATTTCCTCCTTTTTGGATCAACAGACTACATCTGTAAGACATAACGTTTGAGTACAGACAAATGTCCGATTCATTGTTTCTCAGTTTCATGTTAAAGTGTGATAGGTCGGATTCAATAGCCCTATTGATGGTTTGTTTTGCTGCAAGGCCTTGCAATGGCATTGATCTGACCAATGGTCTATTTTGAACATGCCTACATGTCACAGTGCTGTAATTGTATGAATATCTTACTGTCTGGCCCTACAGCAATTCCTATCCCTATTTTATGGGATATTCAAGCTGCTTTTATCTGACTACCGCCAGCAGCGATTAGTTTGTTGTGGACATTGCCTGATTGATAGTCCCCTTACACCTGTACTGTGTCCCACACAGAGAAAAGAAACTGAAAATACAAGATATACGAAAAAACGTTAAGGATGCCATAGTGGTAAGTTTGATGTGTATCAGTGCTCTCCTATTTTTGTAAATAATTATTTCTGTGTGTCTATTAAATATAAACTATCATTTCTAGTGAATAGTCCTGTATTAATTGTGTACTAAAGACTTGTTATGTTTTCTTCTTACTTCCAACTTGTGATCTGAAGACGATAGTGTCAGCGATGAGCACTTTGATACCCCCAGTCCCGCTAGCTAATCCAGAGGACCAATTCAGAATCGAGTACATCAAAAGCATAGCTCCTCTCTCCGACTTTGACTATTCACAGGTAAGGTTTCAATCATCCTGTGTCGTGTTTTTGTGTGTTTGTGTCTTGTGTGTGTGTATGTGTGTGTTTGTCGTATATATGTGTTGTGTGTGTGTGTGTGTGTGAGGAGAGAGAGCAAGAAATAGTAAATGAGACTAATGCACAAAATAATGGGTCAGGATATATATTCGTATTGTTTTCTAGAGACATTGCAATGTGTGTCTCCTGGATGCGCATTATATTCTAGATTTTAATTGGGGAAAGCGGAGCTTATTTTATTTTCAAAGGGTGAGTTTTGGAACATCAAGGAGTCATTATACCAGGGTTTCATAAGAGAAAACTGATTATAACATCCACATAATAGCAACTTTATTTCGATCTGCCACCATTTTGAATGCTTATCATGCTTTGTTGCTGGGACAGACATTGGGATTTTAATGTGATCAGAAAAAAGGGATTGTTTTTAGTGTTCTACCACCTGATAGCTCTATCTGTCATGTGATAGCCGGATAGGGAAATAATATTTTACATGATTTCAAAATTCTTCCTTGTTTTAAAACAAGAGTCGCAGCTTCTGCAAAATAGGGCAGGACAAATCCACGGATAGACACAAAGGGAAATGATTATTAGCGTGTTACTACCTATTTTGATTTAGTGCTTCTCATTTTTGCTGTACTATACAGAGATACTAACTCAATATTATGCTAAGCTAAAATGGCTGTGTTTTGTGGGGAAATGTGTGTATTATTGATGGTTATCGATTAGGGAAAGTACCTTGATTATTTTGAGTGTGGATTGGATCATTTTAACTATTCATTTGTGGAACATGAATCAAACATGAATCAAAGTTCAAAGAATTGCATGCTGAGTAGTCATGAGAAAGCCTGGTTCCCAAAGGCCAGTTGACTCGCATCGTAAGGTTTCCCTCATGGCCCAATCCATAGGCCCACCATAACAATCACCTCTGACGTTGTCACGTGACTAGTATTGTTTAGTACAGTGTCACTTTACATCACCCGTGGGATGTTTCTCATTCTCCTCTCTCTAGCCAGCTTATTTGCTGAGCCATTGCAGGAATATAAAGTAAAAAATGTGTGTGTGTGTGTGTGTTTGTGTGTGTGTGTTGGACAGTTCAGGGCCATTGGGAGGGCTGTCTCCATGTTCCCAGGCCTAGCTAAACCAAGGGGAACAACATAGCTTTGTCTGGTGTGTCTGTGCATGTCATCAGTGGTGGGCATTGCTAGTGTTGTGGGTGTCACCACTACATTGTCGCCAGTATATCGCCACATAGCCTAGATTGGCTTGATATCCAATACAGCCCCCCTAGGAACTCAGCCAATTCCAATGGCTCTAACCTGTTGGGGCTACAATGAAATGGGAAAGTGTGAAAGGGCGGGCTATGCTGGCGTAAAAAGCAGTTGGGTGAGTTGGTATCATGGTCAACCAATTTCGTTCATTTGAACACACAAGGTTATTTGTATTCCCAGCTTCATTTTGTCATGCATAGCACAACGGCACCATTTTTTTAGCCTGGTTATAATGTCCTTTTTATTGTACATGAACACTCCCAGTATATTCTATTCGTCTTACCACTCAAAGTGGGCCATCTTTTAAAAAGCCCCTGGCCTACCTTTACCCTACCGCGAACAACAAGGGACAACAGTAAACCCATGGAAAATAGGGCGCTGAACGGTCGTCTATGCAAAGCAGAAACAAATGAAACAGCGGGAGCTATGCTTAGCTTTCCAACGACCATCAGTTGAAGCAAATTCAGATGAGTTGGCTGCCCGTTTTAAACAACTAGCACCATCACCTAACACAACCACCTATCACCAACCACCTAGCACAACCACCTAGGACCTAGCACCAACTCCCAAGGTGTAGCACCAATACCTAGGACCAACCACCTAGCGCAACCACCTAGGCCTAGCACCAACCACCTAGGACCAAGCACCAACCACCTAGGACCTAGCACCAACCACCTAGGACCTATCACCAACCACCTAGGACCTAGCACCAACCACCTAGGACCTATCACCAACAACGTAAGACAGACCACTTAGCAAAACCACAAGCACCAACCCTCTAGATCCTAGCACCAGCCAAGCTGCACAACTTAGCAATAAGCAACTGGGACCTAGCACCAACCAAGTGGTACTAACCACCTAGCAGCAACCACCTTACACAAGGACCTAGCCCAAACCACATAGCATCAGCCAAGCAGCACAACCACCTAGCGCCAACCACCTAACACAACCACCTAGCCCCAACCACATAGCATCAGCCAAGCAGCACAACCACATAGCGCTAACCACTTTGGACCTAGCACCAACCACCTAGCCCCAACCACTTTGGCCAAGCACCACTTACCTAGGAGCTAGCACCAACAACATAGGTCCGGCCACCTATAATCCCCACCTAGCACAACCAACTAACCCTGATGGCACAGACTCCCTAGCACAACCACCTAGCATCAACCACCTAGCATCAACTACCTAGCATCAACCTCCTAGCATCAACCCCCTAGCAAAACCACCAACCACCTAGCATCAACCACCTAGTATCAACCTCCTAGCATCGACCCCCTAGCAAAACCACCTAGCATCAACCTCCTAGCACCGACCACCTAGCATCAACCACCTAGCAGCAACCCCAAGCAGAACTACCTTGCACCAACCACCCAGGCCTAGCACAAACCCTCTAAGACTTAGAACCAACCACCTAGCAACAGCAACCTAGCATCAACCACCTAGCACCAGCCTCCTTGGCCTAGCACCAACCACCTAGGCCTAGCACCAGCCAGCTAGGCCTTGCACCAACCACTAACCACCAGCCACCTAGCCCATTCTGTTTAACATCCATTTCAACAGGTTGGGGTCGCTATGAAGTGGCCAAAGAGATGTTTTAATATGTATTTATAATTTGGTTGGGGTTTGGTTTGACAATCGTTGTTGACTGCAATCCTTTTTATGTTAAGGATAAGATGTACATGTTTCCTTTGATATTTAGAGCAGATTTCTTAGGTGGTACAGTATGGACCCATATCCATGGACCTATATCGATCAGTGTTACAGTGAAACTGTAAACTGTGCCATAGCAGCCCACGTGATTTTGTTCACACTATTTTATGTTGTTGAAAATCTTGACTACTAAGTATGGCTTTTAAGGAACTTAATCTGAACGGTCTTGGCTGTTTTTTACATTATTCACAGGTTCTATATCTTGTAATTGACGGTGAATGGTGGCTAGGCAAATAAATAGTGTTCGATAGGCTAGATGTTTTTTGTTTACGATGCCCCAAAAACTATACTATTTCCTTTGGTACTAATATTGTTATCCAAAATGTAAGACAGATCTTTGAGTGAAACATATACAATGTCCAATTGACGGCATGGATTCCCTACCCTGGAAATCTTCTTCTCGCGAGTTCTCGCGAGAGCACAATTTGAATTTGCTCAGAGAACTGGGAACTAGCAATATACTCACTGGGAACTAGCAATATACTCACTCCCCAATTCCCCTGGTTCCAAACATTAACCAATAACATCGGTGTATCTGATATAGGCGGGCCAAAAGCTTTGCTGTTTTACCGACCGGATATGGCAAGAGTCTAATCTATTGGTTAGCTCCGCTGGTTAGCTTAGCGTATGGGGCTCTGGATACGTCACCCCTTGTATTCTTTTGATTGGTCGTAGTGTTATCCAATTGCGTGCCTTGATATGAAATGCATGCTTGGTGCCACCCCTCGAGTTGGGCCATTTTCATTACTCATTGCCAGACCCTACATCTACAGCTTTCTAGATGTGGGTCTGGATTTCCAGGCTATGGATTCCCTAGATTAGAACAAAATGCCAACTCTGACCTGTTCTGATCTGCTTTTTGACGACAAGGAAAATCAATGGTGTCCATCTGCTGTCACTAGATGGACTTCTCACAAGATTCTTGTGAGCAGGACAAAGACAGCACAATGCCATTGGGCGATGATCAGATAACTTTTTTAAGTATAAGTCAGGGGTTGAAGCTGACCCTTGAGAAGGGACATCCAGGAGAGCCATACGTGTACTAGGGGACCAGTGAGCACACATTAAAACAGCAAACACATTATTAAGGTATGGATAGAGAAAGTGGTACTGTAAAATTAGAATAAACAAGACAAAGTTACACCATGTGTGTGGCGCTCAAAGTTATGTTAACAGTATGGTGCTGTTATGGCTAAAGCATAGTCCATACTCTGTATATAGAGCAATGATGAAGGGGAGCATGTGCTTGTGAATAGTTGTCGTTGATAAATAAAAATGGGAGGAATTAATGACCTAAACGTACAATTGACTAGAAGCACAAAACGACAGATCTCTTGAAAACTTTTTTTGAACATCACAATTCCAGTGAAAAAGTATGGACGCATAAAAGAGAGGGGGGAAAGAGTTAAATGTTTGTGTTTAGAAAATCTCTCTCTCTCTTTCTCTGTCTCTCTCTCTCTCTCTCTATCTGTCTCTGTCTCTGTCTGTGTGTGTGTGTGTGTGTGTGTGTGTTATCAGTTCCTCTGTAGGGCACTGCACCACACACTGCATTTATTCAAAGACCCAGTGTCACACGCCTCTGTGGAAAAGAGCCCCGAGGAGGACCATACTCTGGTTCTCTCTCTCTCTGTCCCCCACCCTCTTGTCCCCATCAAGATTAACGTTTTGCTAGCACTGTTGGGCCCATCCCTTGTTGGTTGGGGGGCCTTTGCCTTGACCAGTGGTCTGAAGGAAACGGTTGAGGCCGGGCCCCAAAGCTGAGAGACGAACCCCAGCCAGAGGATGTTATACGGAGTAGAATATTGCGGCTATTGGCTGAGGTGGTCGAGTTGGTGACAACACGAGCAAACCATTATGGCTGGATGATGGCCCCTTTTTTAGTTTTCTGCTATTGAAATCTTTGTTATAGAAAGTTTGCTTATTGCGCTCATTGTGTCTACGGGAAAAGGGATTTTAGATCTTGAGTCGAAAATTAATATATGGTCCGTCTTGTCCTGGCGTGAGGAAGTAAACGTTTGATTGTATCATAGCTGCTCGCAAACACAATTACCATTGTAGGCATAACATGTTATAGCTTCCTCTTCACTTTAGAGACCACGGCTGGTTAACAATTTTTTAATAAATGACGTCCTACTCGGCGGTGTGTTTTTTAGCGAGAAACACACTAAACAACACAACAAAGCGAAAAAAAAACACCCAATACATTTAGCAACACGGCTGGCCCTCCATGTTTATTTTATTTACTCCTTAATCACCGGATCTTTTTCGAGGAGATCTCCCAAAGCATGTGATTATTTGTCAGCTCCTACCCCCCCCCCCCTCCCCCCTCCTCCCTCAAGTTCAGGGGCCTTCTCCCCCCCCCCCCCCCCCCGTCTTCCCCGGTAGAGTGGTGGAGCAAGCGGGGAGTGCAGAGGGTCATGTGGTAGTCGCAGGGCCGAGGGGCGGTGGGGGTCTAAAAAGGACATGTGCACAGTAGGCTGGAAGGCCCTGAGAGGTATTTAAAACCAGTCATCTTTGTTCGGGGGGGGGGGGGGGGGGGGGAGGAGCATACAGAGAATCCTGAGAAATATCTCAAAGTCATTGATAAGATGAAGCCCATCCCCCCCCCTTCCCTCCCTCCCACTCGCAGTGCCATCCTTGCATAATACGCACCATTGTCCAGCACCAGGCGGTCAGCTGAAGAGCTGTGGGAGACTATGTTTAGTAACTCTTTTTCGGTTATGTGTCTGTGTATGTGTGTGTGTGTGTGTGCGTCTGTGTGTGTGTGTGTGTGTGTGTGTGTGTTCCTGTGTTGGTGGATGCCTACAATATGTATAGTATGGATGTCATAAGGAGGATATGCATATTGTCATAATATTGTCGTGTCAACGGTGTGAATAATTTAATCGTAGATTCTAAAAATCGAAATGTCGTCTCGTTCAATGTCTGAGTAAACATGTTGTGGTAATAGATTTTTCAATGTGGCCCTAGCGAGTGAGATGGGATTCGTATTTAATATTATCGTAGGCCTACTTAAAGTTGATAAACATGTGACTATCTATATATTTCTTCATTCCATGCCCTTGTATGGGCCCTCTTGGTTTTAACATTGACTTACAGAAGTGCAGAGATGTGAGATTTGACTTGGCTTGGCTTGGAAATCTAAGGGAACCATGTCTTTTTTATGTCCCTCTATCGGACATACTCCTAATTCAAATCAAATGTAGAATTATTAGCATCGTGTTGTATGGTTAGTATGCATAACATAGCATAACATTCAACGTGACACGGCAGATTTTTCTGACATGATATTTGTATTCCAGATCATTGGCAAAGTGAGTCATCAATACCGAATCGTATTTTGTCAATGATGACCTCATGCCCCTCAAAATGATGATCTGGCTAAATTAACTTTTACGGAACAAAACTGCCCTTTGTTCCTCCTGCATACGCAACTACTGCTTGTGTTTTTCTATACAATTAGAGCTGCTAATGTGTCAGAACCATCATACATGTGGGTATACATTATGCGTTACACACACACGGGTGCTGTACAGCTGTTATGGTAACAAACACATAAACTATGAATTTTGACCAATAAGTCGATCCATGTTGCTGGTTGTATTTAACCTGAAAGATGGCCTCCATGTATGTTGGACTCTACCCCCTCCTAACCCCAGTCTTTTCCCTTTTCCCTCATCGGCATTGCGTTTGTGTGTTATTAATGTCTATATATTTCTGTTACATGCTATCTTTATTAATACCCCTTCTGTTTCCCCAACAGGAGTTCTTTGACCATGCGAAGAAACTGTGGGACGACGAGGGAGTAAAAGCGTGCTTCGAGAGGTCCAACGAGTACCAGCTCATTGACTGCGCACAATAGTGAGTTCACACGCTTTCTTTTTGCAGACATTTTGTGTGCGCCTCTGCGTGCGTGCCTGCGCGTATGTGTGTTTCCTTTATCTACCCTATTGTGTGCTTCCAGGTGGACAAAAAGGTTCTTTACAAAGCGTCCCCGAGTTTTGTAATCGTCGGTAACTTTCGCAACTGGAAATCGGTGTGAAACCGATAGAATTGTTAATTTCTGTTTCGCAGCTTGCGGAGCGAGTGGCACGTTTTGCTGCTCGGTTTGTCCTCTTCCCCTTTTGTTTGTGGTTTGAGAGAGTGCTGCAGTATGTGCGAATGTCATGTCAAGTATGGCTACGGGAGGCATGTGTTTACAATGGGTGGGGCATGCCAAGCACCTGTTGAATTAGCATTTTTGGAAATCGTGCACACACCAATGCATGAATACATGCACACGCAATCGCCAATCTAAGAGACAGTCCAATTGTATTCATGATGATTCTCCAGAATGGTATTAACTTACAGGTAATGTTGTCCATCACAGGTATGGGGTTATCCTGGACAAGTCGTTTCTTGTAATGGTAGTGCTGGCAGTCCATTTCTAATGGTAGTTCCGAAAGAACTTTGTAATTCACAAACAATGGCATTATTCCATACATTTTTTTGGGCAATGATAGTATTATTAGTCTATAATTACTTATCGGACTGAGTCTACATTGTCTGTTGAAGTAAAACGTTAGCAGCCGTTTTACTCATAATCTTTGGAAATGTAACAATTTGTCATTGTAAACTGCAATAGGTGAGTTGTTTGCCGGTATACGGTAGATCATGTTTAGTGCCTTTATAGCTAAGATGGACACTACAGAAGAATCTATCTCATGTCCAGTGAGGGACTGATTAACGTGAAAACCATGCTTATCAATCAATACCCTCACAGCTTGGTAGAATTATGATTAATTTTATAATAATTGTTACTGTTATTATTATAAAGGCTGTAGTTCTGGATTACTGTTAACAGTTGCAGACGTAGACATTTCACTGTGGGAGTATTCCAACGTGTAAAATGGGCTGGCGGCTGGCTATATGGAAACGCACCATACCATACCGTGTCTTTATTTTTGATACCACCATTTGTTTTTGTTTGGGCTCCTGGCCCCTGAAGCCCTTGGGCTCTTCACCTAACCCTGACCTGTGGCTGCTGTCAATGTCAAAGGTTGGCCCCCACTCTCCCAGTGCCACGTCTTCCAAGACTCGATACATAACGCCCACAGCACACATGTCCCAACACTCAACAGTCCATGTGGTGTGGGATCGCCCCATGAGGGACTCCTGTGTCACAGTACTTTTCCCCAGAGGAGAGGGGCCCTTACCCAGGGCCCGACCGGTCGCACACCGGCAGTGGCCGGGGGGTTGGCGGTATCCCCCTGTGGCATTTGCCAAGAAAAAAAGGACATTTGGATTTGCAAAGCGAGCTCTACCTATTCTGCCTCCTGCCGGGCTCACCTCTGGATTCAGACGTAAACATACAAGGGGCGAGAGAGGGAGTAAAAGCTGGCTCTAAGTTGTTGGCCTCATCTGTAGCCCCTCCGTCTCTAGCCTTGCCTCTCATCTCAAAGGTTGCCCTGCTTTATCTCTGGGTTCGGTCAAAGTTACACCATATCAGTGTGCAGCGTGTCGTCCTGTTGTCAAGTTATGTGGTTGGTGTGTGTGTGTGGGCGGGGGGCCGGGGGGGGGGGGGGGGGCATGAGCTATATGGTAGACAAACCGTCTCCTTTACGATTTCCCTGAATACCTTCTGGACATTTCAACACCATTTGGGAGGGGAGGATTGTACTATGTGTGTGTGTGTGTGTGTGTGTGTGTGTGTGTGTGTGTGTGTGTGTGTGTGTGTGTGTGTAGTGTGTGTGTGTGTGTGTGTGTGTGTGTGTGTGTGTGTGAGAGCGTTGTGTGTGTGAGGGTTTTGCCGGTCCTTTCTCGATTGACACCAGGCAAAAGCCAGTGTATGCAGAACCCAGGGAAAACAGGCGAGAGAGGGGGAGAGATATAGAGGTGGTGGGGGGGGGACAGAGAGAGAGCGAGAGAGAAAGAGAGATGAAGGAAGACAGAGACGGAGAGTCAGGTGATAGCCAGAGAGTCACATGAGGCTGTAAGGTAGAGCTGATACAGACTAGGGCCTGTGGTTTGGCCCTTTTTCTGCCTTGTCCCCGCCTGTGTGTGTGTGTGTGTGTGTGGTGTGTGGTGTGTGGTGTGTGTGTGTGTGTGTGTGTGTGTGAGCCCGCGTCTGTGCTTACATGAGTGCATATGAGCAAATGTTCTTCCTATTTAGCCTGCAATTGAGTCATAGGAGTATTGTTTTGAGTTTGGCATGTGCCGTTACTTTGACAAGCAGGTTTTTCACTTTAAGGATTGTGCATGCGTGTAAAGTTACACATTGAAACTCAAAACAAAGAGGAGAATTCAGGAATAGTTCCCCTCTCAGTTAAAAAATTAGCACAGGCTCCAATTTAGCAATGGAACTACGGGCCTCATAACCCTGAAAATAAATCAAACCAATAGAACTCGATTCATTAATACTTTTTTATTTTTCGATCTCAATACCTCAATAAGCATTCTTTCAAACCATATGATAAGACAAAACGGTATCTAGGCTACATGTGTGTGAAAATGCTTATTGCAGTTGTCTTTATCAGCAAAAAGGTTTTTTGTCTCTGTCATGCACATGTGTGTGGACTAGGGATTTGTCCGACAGCATGTCCACGCTTTGACTTCCTGTCTCGGCCTTCACCTCCATGTGAACTCCTGAGAGGTGTAGGAGAAGGCTTGTGTGGGGGTCTGAACCAACCCATTACAACCAGTACTCCTTCATAGCCCCAATATAACATTGGCATGATACTGTGGAATGTTCCTGGGTTTTCAATACTGGTCAAAGTTTTTAACGTTTTATTTAAGAACTTTTTGTCAGTTGACATCCGCTCATATGTTTTATTCTTAAATGGGTCCTTTGTGGAACCAAACGACTGCAAAATAGTTACGAATAGAGACTAGCCTTAAACTGCTAAACGGAACTTTAGCTTTTGAGTTACGATTCATTCAAAACATATGCATTGTGAAACTATTTAATACAGTACAGTATTTCAATGCTGTCACCAAAGAAATGTGCATACAAACCCATAAATGTTATACAAAAAAAGTATTGCATACTTGAACACAAAACCTACCAACCTATGATCCACAAAGAAATCATTTATTGTTGCTGTTTTTACACATTTTATCATACCTCTGTGTGTAACATTCACACACGTCAAGAAGACAACATTTTATGTTAATTTAAAGGTTTATACCGTAACCCAAATTATAATCCTCCTTTGTCCTTCATGGACCTCTGTTGCCCTAATTTATTTAGTATTTGTTTCCAACAGCTCTGATGCTGACCAGCTCTATAGGACAGAGCATGGCATGCTATGTGACGATGTGATGAGCACTTGTTATGCCAAAGAGCATGTCCATATTGATGCTTTGGAATTCTGTCACCCATTGATCCCCTCCCTTCCTCTATCCCTCTCTCTCTTCCTCTCTCTGCATCACACATTTATATGTTTTAAGAGCATAGATATGTGTCTGCTTGTCAATTGATTGATTGATTCGTTGATTTTTAGGTTGGGAGCTATTTTTGGCTGCAACCCATTGATTTCCCCTGCCTTGAAACAATAAAATAATTTTCTCCCTCCCATAGGTAGTCTCTAAACTATGGGTTCTCCTAGACTTTTTTGCCTGTCAATGTGTCTTTCATAAATTACCGATATGGAATAAGCGATGCTGATCAGCATTTAGGCATGAAAGTTGTACAATGTTGAACATCATAAATACCTTAATTGGACACTGTTATTAGTTATTTGACCTTAACTCTAATGCCACTAGTAAATGGAAGCTGTGAGCTCCTCCTGAACTGGTCTGCACATCCAGGGAGAGTTGTAGGTAGTATTGCAGCAGACAGAGACCCAGGCTGTTTTGAACAAACCCTAACCCTGGATAGGGGGCCTGTGTGAGGTTCAGAGCATATAATATTCATTTGGAGAGAGAACGATCAAGCATGGAAAGGTGCAGATTCAGGGGACCCAAGCTTTGGGTCAAAGTTATTGGTTTGGATTGCATTGGTGACACATTTCTAGGATCGGCAGCCCATCAGGTTGAAAATACCTTGGTTTTAGGTTGGGGCCATTGCCAGTCATCAGGGTCTTTTTGTGGCCTTCCTGGATTTGCGTTTGAGTTGTAGCTCCAGCGAGGCCCTGTGGAAAGAGCTTGGGCTGGGACCTGGACTGGGCTCCTCTAGTGAGGGTTTCTGAGTTGGAGCCAGGGGTCAGAGAGACAGCTGGGACAGGAACAGCTATGGACCCAGGATGGGGAGAAGGGGAGATGGGGCTGGGGTGTAGCGGTGGTCACGGGACCCAGTCACCAGCCCGGGGGCCACTGACACAGTCATCTTGGGGAATAATGCTTAGAGAATGACGGGCATTGTCAGCAGGCCTGTGCCCCTGAAGGGCCTAGGGAAACAGAGGGGCTACGCTTTGCAAACACTGGCTCTCCTCAATGAGGAGCCTCTTCTGTTCGCAGAAGAGCCTGGGAGCACGATATTTATACATCGGCTGTGTGTCACTGTTGCTGTTTTTTTTCTGTCACCGTTTAGTTTGTGTGTTAGCTCCAACTCATGTCCATACATACTGTAAGCCAGGGGAAGATAGCAAAGTCCTGTTTGAAGGCCGCCTCCTGACCGTACACAAACATGTTCCCTTCCACCCCGGCTGCCGTTGGAGTCTACATGTTTAAATGTTAGAGGGTTTGTTTGTTGGTTTTATTATGCGGGGATCACAAATGACGTGTGTTGCAAGTTCAGGCCTAAATGATCCTATAGGGAGGATAGTGAGTGTGAGCAACAGAAACAGGCCCGGTATGGTTTTTCATGTGTGCGGCTTCGGAGCCTAGTTGCATATTAAGCAGTGTCAAACCTTAATAGACTTTTTTGTTTGGTCTAGATTAACAAAAACCTTTGTGTCACTTGCGGAAATCAGATGACCTGCTGTCAGCTGACTGTGGAATATTCAAAGGAAGCACTATGAAAGTGAATGTGTGTTTGTGTGTGTGTGTGTGTGTGTGTGTGTGTGTGTGTATGTGTGTGTGTGTGTGTGTGTGTGTTGCATGCATGTGTTTGTGTTTGTGTGTGCACCTACTTGCATGCACATTTTTTGGTGTGAGTGTGCATGTTGCTATGTTGCACAGCGTTTATCCATATTGTTTGTGAGTTTGCATAATTCATTAGCATTCACATTAGTATGAGCATTGGCTTTAGTATTGGTATTGGTATCAGTATACATTTTGTTTGATTTGTTATGTATAAATTCTTTATTTGTCTTCTGGAAAATGTTTTATTAATATTATTTTTAAGTAATATCCCAGTAAACACTATGTATTACTGCAACAATGAGGACATCATTTACAACAAAAAAGCTAACATTTGGCTAATATATGCATTACAGTTCCCACAAAATGAAAATCTTGCTCTCTTATGTCCAAATTGGATTGCCTATAGTGGAAATACTTCTATAACATGATATAGGCCAAAGAAAATAATACAATTGTTCAATGTAGTATTCTTCATATATTTATGTCCAAAAATGTACCATTGTTTACTTCTGGTATAAGGCTGTATTAGGTAGTTATGACACATGCCTGGACTGGCGTT
>NC_140286.1:7824495-7847775 GCF_964030765.1 Micromesistius poutassou
GTAGTCAGACTGTGGCTATGGCGCACATGCACATACACACACGCACATGCACACAGGATGCTCAAGCTTTCTGTATATGAGTCTTGTGATGGCGGGCTACAAGTATGGCCTACCTTCAGAGAAGACGAGAAGGAGGGGGGGGGGGGCAGACGGGAGAATGAGAGCGAAAGCAAGCCAGAGCGAGAGAGAGAGAGAGAGAGAGAGCGAGAGGGAGAGAGAGAGAGAGAGGGAGAGAGAGAGAGGGAGAGAGAGAGATAGAGGAGTGGTATCGACCAGCTGGGGTTGCTATGGGAACCCAGCTGCTAAAAGCAGGCAGGGTCAGTGTGGAACAGCGAGGCTGTCTGTAGTGGGAGCGAAGGGATGCCACCCGGAGGCCAGTCTGTGAACTACACACACATGCACACGCACGCACGCGCACACAGGCTACTTCAGCACCAGCAGGCCTGATCAACCCGTTTGTATTTCCCCTCTCATCGCAGGCTGCTTTGATAAGCTGAACGTGCGATGCATCCATCTTATGGTGTCCATTAACATGAATCGCAGGGAAATAAATAAAAGAGGAATGTCTCTCCCCCCCCCCCCCGTGTATGCGGATGGATAGAAATGCATTTCTGGTCTCCATCTTTCCGTTTCATGTCCGGGCGTGCTGCTCAGTCCGTGGTTATGCAATGTGCTATGGCTAGCTGGGCCTCCCTCTGCCTCTCGCTGGATATTGGCTATTGACTTTTGATTATGGAAAATAGGGAAGACTGAACCGGAAGTGGTAGTTTGCTCTCAGTCCGGAGCTGGTCTCTGCTTGCCGTCAGGGCTGCAGCCATGTGCAGTGGACCAAAAATAACAACACAAATAAAATACCCCCTTATTTGATGGGGTTTTGATTTTGTCCATTGATACTCGTGTTTTGCTATTTTTAGCCCTGCACAAGCGGAGCCGGGGCTGACAGAAGGTGCTTTGATTGGAGACTTGGCCGATGTGTTTAAATGTATCCACCCTCCATTCAAATCACTTTTCATTCAGAGAATTGTGACGGGGAGCGTGTGTTTTGTTTTATAGTCCCCTACCCCCCATGTTCCAACCTCAACCAAATCCCCCAAGTTGAATCTGGGACCCAGGGCCTGGGGTCTATTTTAGGCCCATGTCGTGTAGCAGTACGCATGGACACTGAACAGAGTCGATGGGGGGGCATCACGATATATTTGAACCTTTTTATACAACACCCTTCAGAACCGTGACTTGATGCAGCCCCAGAGGGAGGGAATTGGCGGGACTTGAAATGAAGCAGACCCCTTTTTTGTTTACACTGGATTCGGTTTGACTTTCAGGAGTGTCTCCACTCTCTCTCTCTCTCTCTCTCTCTTGCTCTCTGACTCTCTCTCCATGTCTCTATCTCTCTCCCTCTTTGTCTTTCTCCCTCTCCCTCTCCATGTCTATGTCTCTCTGTCTCTGTCTCCATCTCTCTCCCTCTTTGTCTTTGTCTCTCTCTATCTCTCTCTCTCTCTCTCTCTCTCTCTCTCTCTCTCTCTCTCTCTCTCTCTCTCTCTCTTTAGGAAGTGCCCACTGGGCCGCCTGATGGATGCGTTTGGTTCTCCAGGTCCATCTCCTTGTCTGCACATTGTTCTGTGTCTGGGCCTGGGGAGCTGAACCTTGGGCTCAGATATTTCCACTAGGGATGTCACGATACCAGAAATTTAGTAGTCGATACCAATACCAGCGAAATTCCACGATTCTCGATACCCAATTCGATACCACGGTCAAAAACAAAACAATAAATCCCATGTACTTCAACATACACTCATTTATTCAAAACATTTAAATATTACAAAAAACAGTGGCACTGGCATGTAGCCTTCAAGTAATGAATAAAAATAAACCACTATTAACATTACAAAAAAAGAACAGTGGCATGTAGCGTTCAAGTAATAATTTTTTTTTTTAAATACGCGCTGAAAGCAGGCAGTCATGCAGCTATGCTGCTCGCGTTTACACTTGCGTGCATGGCGGGGTTTAAAACATAACGTAAAGTAATATAACGCAGGTGAGCAAGGCAGCCACAGGAGACGCCAACATTGTTTTCAACCGCTCGGTACCGCGCCGTATTGATTACCAAGTTTTGAAAATAAAAAGTATTTGAAGCGAATAAGCAACGCTGTTTTTGATTTGTGTATTTGGTTTTGAACTAATAGTTTCGGATGCATGCATCGGCTTTGAGTTGGTTTGTTACTTTGAAATTGCATACGCTCGCAACACACGCGCGCGCGCACGCACACGCACACACACATTCACCGCCGCACCCACTACAACCTGCCAGTCTTCAATCAAAACAACAATCAAGTAAGTGATGCCGAACGCAGTCGTACCATGCGTGTTTAGAAGCGCAACATTGAAACGGGTCCCGTCTGAAACAGCCCAGCGGCGCAGCGTTCCAAACGCAAAGTACTTCCAGACACGACTCTTGCTATTCTTTTTATCGACGTGTCGAGGCGGAGCCGTCGCACTCACTGCAGCTGCAGTTGCCGTCTTCCATGTTCCCGTGTAGGTGTATATGCTGCCCACGTGACGTCCGGAGGAATTGCATCCTCGGTACCTACGGTACTAAGAAAAACGAGTACCGTCACGTTTTTAGAATTTTGGTATCGACTTGGTACCGAAGTATTGGTTCTCGTGACATCCCTAATTTCCACCAGGTGACACGTTGACTCTGTGACTTGTTTCTGTTGTTCCTGGTGTTTATCGTCCTCCACCCGTTGGACTCGACTGTACTGTGGGTGGCGGGTGGCGTGGACAGTCGTTGTTATTATCATCCATCACATTGAATCGTCATTGATGCTGCGATGGCACATCATTGCCCATCTCACTGCCCAGTTGTGGGGAGAGTTTTGTCTTCGTGGAAATGTATGAAAGAGGTCGACCTCAGTTGTTTGATCTGTCGGACAATGTGGATTGGTTGGTTTGTCGTTTGTCCCGCCCCCAGTGAGATTAGAAAAATGGCCAGACCTGGGGATGTCATGGATTGTAGAAGACTTCAATTTACGAATGAAGACTTAAATATTGGTGGGAAAGGGATGAGATGTCTTTTAGGCTTTTCCATCTCTGCAGGTGAGTAGAATGGAATGATCAAGGTTGTAAATCTGGAAAAATACTCATGTCCACTCAATGGATTTGGGGAAAAATTTGGGATGGACTATAAAGTATGAAGAGAAGCCATGAAGAGATTTAGGGTGGGGTTAACCATGAGCCAGGGGTACTGGGACCCAGCCGGACGCACTTTCTGTCAGCGAACAGTAAGGCGTGACATAAGCATTTGCGCGCTAGTTGGATACTTGCGCTACGTGCTTCCAAGTGCCCTTCCTCGGAACGTCCAAGCACAGTATGTTTCAGTACAGTTCTGCATGTGGCCGCTGGACAAATTGCACTGGCATTAAACAACCACTGTTTCAAACGCCCCGGTGCCAGTCAATGGGGACGGTATGGTGAGCGTGCTGCCCAGGCTATTATGCCTGGCCCGGGCGGTTTGAAAATATGGAAACTATTGATCGGACTCCCCCCGCTGCTAATTAAAGATGGCCCACTATTTGTAAAAAGTCAACCCAATTATCAAATGAGCAGATGAGGCTGGGAACACTGTCATTGGTGTGAAGGTGGCCTGTCTGCCAGTGGCTGGTGCTTCTCCTGCTTCTGGCCCCCTCGCATAAGTTCCTTACATCTTCACACCGCCGCGGTTGAACTCTTAGGGGTGTGCGCGCCTGCGCCGTGTGTGGTGTGTGGCTACCCGTGTGTCACCATTGGAAATCACCAGATGGTGTTGCCACCAGACAGCACCCACTGTAGACTTGTGGGGTCTTTATGAAGCCCCTGAGGCCTGCTGCTCGGTCCCGTGTGTTGTTCTTTGTCTGTTGTCTGTCTCTGTGGTTGTGTTTGTTTTGTTTGTGTTTGTTTGTTTTGAGGTGCTCACTGAATCCAACCTGAAAAGCTGTGTTTTTTTGTGATGCTGGCAAAGTTTGGCAAAGGCCTCTGCATCTGAAGGAGGGGTTCCCAGGGCTTGCCCCCCAAACTAAAGGCCCATACTGTCCTTGCTAGCCCCATCACCACCACCACCACATTCTACTTTCCATCTCTCTTTCTCTCCTCCCATCTCTTTCCCTGTTGCTGTCTCTCCCCCTCTCTCTCTCCCTCCCTCCCCCTCCTCTCCTCCTCTTCCACCTTGTCATGGTGTGTGTTGGATGGGCTCTGCCACATGTGACCTGCACCACGTGGGCTCCCAGCTCAAGAGAGGCCCCTCTAGGCCCCCAGGCCCAGCTAACCTCCACTTCCCCTCACTGTGTGTGTGTGTGTGTGTGTGTGTGTGTGTGTGTGTGTGTGTGTGTGTGTGTGTGTGTGTGTGTGTGTGTGTGTGTTTGTGTGCGTGTGGGTGTGCGTGTGTTTGTGCGTGTGGGTGTGCATGTGTTTGTGCTTGTGTGTGTTTGTGCTTGTGTGTGGGTGTGTGCGCCTGTGGTTGTGTTTGTTTCCCCTGACAGTTCACCTAATTGACCCATCAGGTCAGACGCGTATAGGGCTTGCTTCATATGCACAGCGTCCAAAGATCCTCACAAGCATGCACATGTATGACACATAGAACAAACATTCAATTTTTAATTCAGTCTGAAAACCCAAAACGTAAATCTAAAATAATTCAGGATAGAAAAAGTGTGAGGAGTTAAAGAGAAGAGAAAAAAGAAACACAAACACGAAAGGCCTCCGCAAAGAAACATGTGTTTCACAAATATACAGTCTTTCTTGTGGATTTACACAGAAACTGAAATTTGTTGTGGTTTATTTGGGGGGGAAATGTCTCCAAGGTGAAGTAGGAAACGATGACCAGGAAAAGAAGGTAGACAGTGGCTCATAACTCAACTGGACCATGTCGTGGCAATTCCTTCATGAGGTATTGGTAGGACAGATGTGCTAAATACAAAATAGAAAATAACCTATTTAATCTATACATACACTAGTCTCCTCTCCAGCAGAGTGAGCCCTGAACACATTTTCACAGAGCCTTTTAACACTGTTTGACCCCCTCCCCACAATGCAATTGTCCTTACATTGAAGGAGGGAGATGTTACCCTAAAAGCCAGAGGCCTTCGCATTGTTGCCAATACGTGCAAACTCTTATTTATTAGGATCAGCAGTGACGACCGGTATGTTGCGACTAGCAGTTACTACCCCACCTTTGTTCAGTTCACTGATCTTTATCAGTGTGATCTGTAGGCAATGGTGTCTCTTGGAGTGGGCAATGATCTACCAATCCTCAGTGATCAGGGCCGGTAGGCTGCTTCCCATTTTCATTGTTGCAGTGGCACCAGTAAGACATGGTGGAGTCTATCTAATCTTCCCAGTTACCGTACAGGTTCTAATATTACAAGGTACTACTCAGGATGAGGCAGATAATCTATTCAACCCATTGGGGTGGGGGAATATGCGATTTTTCTACTCCTCCAATCATCTGGTGTGGTTGACGTAAACTTAAACAGGCCGAGAAATTCGTCCAGCACTTTTGGTTCAGCCCTAGTCACTGGTTTGCATATCAACAACAATGGAATAACAATGATACCACTCAAAACAACCAGGAGACAAACGGATCCTTGAATCCTGCATCAGATCCTCTGGAAGGTGTAGCATGGTGCTGGTCTGGCATTCATTCTGATTGATGTCACTTCTGGCCGCGTCTCTCGCCTAGCCTACAATTCCTTTATCCACAACATACCTGTATCAGCAGTTGTTTTGGCCAGTTTATCGAAGGGCTACCATCCCCCCCTTTGACACGTTGTCCTGACCATGTGTCCTAATTGCAAATATAGAAAAATAAACATAAAGGCAGGCAAGGACACTAATTCAGCATGATATTCTGCACCAGCTGATTTCCACGACCCTCTGTGTGAAGGGGTGTGTGTGTTCAGGTGAACCTAAAGTAGGGGAGGCCATGAAGGGCTTTTTAAGTTGTGTCTGCTGCTGGTGTCCACGTCACAGAGTCGGGTTCAGGCCATGGTCGATGGTGATGGCTCGGAGTGGCCGTGGTCTGCACTTCCTCCTTGGAGAACTAAATGAGCCATATTGTCGTGCAGCACTGTCTAGTTATTTAAAATACCCTTGTGGCATCGTAATCCACGTATATACCCCAGTACCACTTACTGCGCTGTACTGGGGTTGTCTGGGCCTGTGAGTTGATTTTGGAGTCACCACCAAGGGCTCCACATTTTGTGTGTGGCCCTCATGATAATTATTTTTAGCCCACAGGTTGGGAGGGACCTCAGCCAAACGCGGGTCATCCACGGTCGTCCGTGGGAGTAAAGGCTCTGACGACTCCCTATTACCACGCATTTTGCTCGTGTACCGAGCGTCGGGTTTTGAAGGCCCCACCCCACGCTCTGTGTCTCAGCCCCGTTGCGGGGGACAAATATTGTCCCTTGCCTAGCCCCCCCCCCCCCCCTTACAGCCTGTGAGTCTAATTCGGCCCATGTCATGTCTGGGTTCTGCATGACGCATGTGGTGTTGAGCCTGGAACACATCGTAAAACCTCACAGAACAAAACTTCACCAGAACAGGTCACTGTAAACAGTAGGCAGAATTCAGTCTCATTCTACAGCAACATTTCAGTATTCAACATGGATGTTATACATCCTTCTTTGTACTTCCTCAAACCTTGCTCACATTCCATCATAAGATTCTCTATGGCAGTATGGTGCAAATCATCAGTGGCCGTGTGTTACACTTCTGGCTGACTCTGCATGCAGTGGTGTGCGTCTGTTATCAGTATGTCAGCTATTGACCCTGGTCCCTCTGGCAGCAAGTCCCATGAATGAAAGTATCCTGGTGAGCGTAACGCACACGACTGTGCTTGCATGGTGGGGTTTGCATCGGAAGTAACCGTGAGGCCAATGTCGGTGCAAATGACACTCAGCCCTCGGCGACACATCAAATCTCTACCCAACAGGTTTGTCAGACACATTGGTTTCGAAAGAAGAAAATAATGTTTGAGTGGTTTATGTACACTCCTTTCCAAAAAGGGGTGTACAATAACAACCACTCGATTTTGTTTGATTTCTCCATTCCTTGGTGGACAACACTATATTTGTTGCCCCTGAATCGACTAGGAATGTTGTACCTTTACCATTTACAATTATGTCAGCCTTTGGGAGCTGATCAGATCGCGTGAGGCTAGAGAGAAGAACCAATCCTTTGGATGTGGTGCTTGTGTACGTTTTGAAGCAAAGCCTACAATTCCGGATGTTTGTGGAGGTTTTTGTGTCATACTGCACACATACCCTTAGACCTGGCCACCTCTCTCCACCTCTGCCTCTTGGGGGATGCACCATTACATCATGGGCTGGTTAACCCACTCGTTACATTGCCTTTCTTCTCTTTCGGGGTACAATCTCTCAACGATCCATGGCGCCACAATGTAATCAGGCCTGTCCCCGCCTTGTGAAGCCCTCCAAGGAACATGGCTTTCCCTCTTGACCTGTCGCCTCCTTGGTCCCTGAAGGGACGGACAGGCTTGGGATTCTCCAGGGACTCTAGTTGGGCGAGGGAAAGCCTCTTGGTCGTTGCTTCGATCTGCATGGCTGGTGTGCCCCGCTATGCGGCGAGTCTAGTGGCACACCAACCGTTTCAATGTCTCTTTACCAATCCTGATCCACTTTTGGCATCTTGGTATGGGGTTGGTTCCTGCCTGCGATTGGTAACCCCCTGTTTCGGCCAAGGGTTTGTTTGTCTTCCTCCTTGCTTTCCAAGTCAGGGTAGAGGTTGATGGACGGAGCTGCGGCCTGGGCGTTGTCATACGATGGAGGTGGGGGAGCATTCACACTCCGGTGCAGTCCAGGTCTGCCTCTATAACTTGGGTGACATTGAGAGAGCGCTGCACTCGCTATTTCTCTGTCCCTCACCTGGCCGGAGTCTTTTTCCCTCAGGAAACCATACTGAGGAACCCCTGAATCTATTCTAGTCTCGCCCCAGTAAGCTGACCACAGTCGTCCGGTGGGTATATAGGTATAGCTCTGTGACCCGGTCCTCAGCCTTGCTCGTGTTCCCCAGTCTTGGAGTAATGATTTTGTAGAATTTCCCAAATTGTCTTGACTATTCCATCAAGGACAGATGAGAGTGATAAATGCAAAAAAGCACACAATACTGGTTGGAAATAACCTGTTTAATGTATGCATACACTAGTCTCCTCTCTAGCAGTGTGACCCCTGAACACTGCTAACACGTTTACATGGCGGTGAGTAAACCGATTAATTTGCCGAAGCATGTCATGCCCGGTACAATAGGTGGTGCTGTAACCATTTCAGTGGTAATAGAGCCACCGGCTGACCTCTTTACATCACCAGCAACAACAAACTCAGGCAGCATTCGAGAAAGATGTTTTCAGTAGAAAGCTGTTCACTTCGGGTCCATGTCCGGCTGGACTCCGCATACGACAGAGAGGTCGGAACAATTTAGCGTCGGAGAAATGATATGGACCCAAAGTGGACTGACAGCTGTCTACTGAAAACATCGCTTTCTCCTCCATGTCGCGTTTCATATTATCAGAGAATATCCCCGTTGAATATCCCCATCAGTTCAGCCGCGGCACAATGAATGAATAAAGATCATAGTTACTACTTTACAACCTCGTTGATGAGCAACATTTAGAAAAACATGTACTTTTAATTCAACACGTATACCGTTTCTTTCTACTTCCGGCTCACGGCCCATGGAAAAGATCTCGAGCATGCGCAGAACGCAAACTCCGAAACATGCTGTTTACATGCAGGTAGAGACTAACGACTTATCTAGGTGTTCTTATCCGATTTAGCTTGTCCGTTCACGTGCCGATTTTTGTGCGAAGTAGATTGGATAAAGGTGTTTACATGCATTTTACAAGTCCTGTTGAGGTCTTATTTGTTTAGTTACCTGATTATGACTCTGCATGTAAACGTACTAACAGTTTCACCCCCTCCCTGCAATGCAATTATCCTCACATCAAAGGAGGGAGATGTTAACCTAAAGGCCAGAGGCCCCTGCATTGTTGCCAATACGCCAATATGCCACCCCACCTTTTCTTCAGTTCAGTCCAGGCCATATGGGAAAGCATACAGTGGGGCTAAGATAATACAGCATGAGAAAGCAAATGTGAAAATAGGGAAAAGCCTAAAACATATAGATTTTCCATTACAACCATCCTGTTGCATTCAAAAAGGACCCGCTCTCTCAGAAGTGGCTGTGTGGCAGTCTGCTCTACAATGCCAACCAGTGCAAATGATTTTGTGGGAAACTCAGACCAGAATGGGACTTGTTCTTCTTCACACTAGACCAGTACGTCCCTAAAAACCGCCCGGCCCAAGCTTTTAATAAGGCATTCGATGATCAGTCTTTTTTTTGTATGTCCTGGATGTAGTGGTGGCTGTGAATGAGAGGCCAGGCTATATTTGGATCTTCAGTGCTCTACCAATAGCACTTATGTCACATGGCAGTCACAAAGCGCTCAGTAATTATAACCTAGGATTTTTTTCCCTCACCAAGATGGCGGACTATAAATACTCCCACATTGTTGCAGTGATGGGGAATAAACTGGAGCTATTTTTGCAATGTTTTGTTTCAGTTTTGTGTGTGTGTGTGTGTGTGTGTGTGTGTGTATGTGTGTGTGCACTGTTTGCATTTGTTGTGTGAATGGGTTCAAACTTAGTTGTGGGATTTGTTTGACTTGTTTGTTCATTTTTTATGTTTAAACTTTTAGCGTGTTTAGAAGGATAAACGTTGGTAAGCTATGCATGTTAAGAGTTTTGCAGAGCTTTTTCAATTCAAAGTGTAAATATTGAACGATTACTATCACAATCATACATCATATTATCTATTTTATAATGTCTAATAGCTAGAAAGGGATCTGCGCTATGCATTGATGAGCTCTTTTGATACAGTTCACAAATCCAATATTTTTGCGTTTTCTGGAATAAATGTTGCAAAGGTTTGCTTTTTGTTGCGTATGAATACAGTTGTTTGAAGAGAAATGTGAGAAAGTATGAGGCGTAGCTGTTTTTCTCTCTCTCACACACACACACACACACACACACACACACACACACACACACACAAAAGCATGTGCACATGCATGCACGAGCACACATACACAAACACACACACACAAAATAACTTTACAACATAACTGTTGTGTGGTAAATCTTTGCATTTCTGGGGATATTAGTAAAATGTAAAGCAGATATATTTTGGGAATGTGAATGCATTTTCCTCCCAATAAATCTCATAGTAGAATTTGAGACCACAGAGAAGTTGAAAGCATCATCGTAAGGACAGTATCTATTTAAATGTAATTGTCCTAAAACTCAGACACAGATTGTAACTTCACCGGGGGAGACAAACGGACACTCTCTGCAGTGGTGCACGTACAGGCCTCCTCTGGGCTGAAGCCGTTACCGTCCCACCACATGAGTGCTGTGTCTCTCGTCATGTGCTGAGCCCTGCTTCCCTTTAGTCTTCTCCAGGCTCTGGGTTAGCTCCCGCTGCCCTCCATGTTGTCTCACACAAACATCTTATCATCGTTTATTCGGATGAGTTTGACCGTTTTTTTTTGTTTTGTTTTTTTGGACTTAAACGTTGCACATTTGAGGCATTTTGATTTGATGACATTTGGCATCTGACAATAGCAAACACATCCAGGTTTATTTGCTATAGTATTGCTTGTTTGCAATGAAATGACCCCAGAAATGTCGATGAGAGTCGCCAGTTATTATGTAGGGCAGGGAAACAATAATATAATTACTCATGTCTATGAGTAATTATAAAATCAATTCAAGTGAATATTTGTTTATACTTATTAACCTTGTTGATTAGCTATTACTATTTTGATATATATATATAAAAATACATCATATGTTATATATATATAATCTATAATTTCACATATGATGGGGGATGGATTCTGGTAAAGAGAAGGGGGCTCCTGCAAAGGCCATTCAGTCGACCATTAGTGTTCAGCCCGCACCAGACAGGACAGCGGCCTAGTCTAGTTGTGACGGTGTATTCTCCCCCCCGTCTCTGTGAGGAAGCCCGCCTTCCTGTTCGCCGTGCTGCACAGAGGCCCAGCTGCTACCGCTACCACTATGCAATGGCTAATGCTACGGCTAATGCTAGTGCCTGCACATGCACGCTCTTCTTCTCCTCGTAGTGGAGGGAGAGGGCCATGGCAAGCTGTCTAACCTCCTCAATAACGGCCTTATGTAATCGCTCCTGCTGGAGAGACCAAAATAGCCCGGGCTGAACAGCCATGCCCTCTGCTGGTCATAGGCTGTACTAGCAACCCTGTCTGGGTGGGGGGAGAGAAAAATAAATTGGTGGGTGCCTAGCTGGGGAAGGAGAGGGGTGGATAGGGGAGGAAGTCGGGTCGGGGGTACTTGGTTGCTTGCTGACAAGCTAGTTAGGCTAGCCGTCGTAGATATTCTTTTATTCAGGGCCGCCCACAGCTGTCGCTTGTGATTGAACAGCGGCTGGGAATTTGACGTACATATTTACATTCCATCAACGGGGAACCATTGATATGTTGGGATTCTTTTGGGCCATTTTGTTATCATGTTCCTGCTTTCTGTTTGCCGCCAGCATTTTGACACCCTCTACTGCTGGAGTTCTGTCGACGAGCAAGGGCTCCCGTTCTCATAGAAGAGGAAAGATCAATGGTTATGCCCTGTTTATCCCTTGAACCCCATATCAGACCATGACATTAGTTCTGTCTTTTGCTCCACAGTTTCCTGGACAGAATTGACTCCGTAAGACAGAGTGAATACACACCGACGGACCAGGTCAGTAACCACCTCTGCAGAATTATCTGTGTTATTTGTTTTTATCTTGTTGTTGGTCCCCCCTCTGTGAAGGCTTTTGTTTTGTGTTCCAACTGTGTAATTGTGTTGTTTTGCTCTGTCCTCTTGTGTTTCTGCAGGACCTGCTACGCTGCCGAGTGTTAACTTCAGGGATTTTTGAGACGAGGTTCCAAGTAGACAAAGTCAATTTTCAGTAAGTATCTGCAGGTGGCACCGGTGCTAAACAGGAAGTGATGTCACTTTGGCACAGATGTTCTTCCTGCACGTTGGGTTTTCTTTTTCTATATACCAATGTGACATTTTTATGATAAGACTCTTTACCAGCCAATAAGGGGTGATGCCTAAAATGTATTGGGTTATATATATCATATAAATTATGTCAAAATATATTCCATGTTATAGCTGAGCAGCTATGATATTCGACATTGTAAGTCCAAATTCATATAATTTTGTATTGTGAAATCGGGTTATAAATGTTAGTTTAGGTATTAACTTGGAGGATATTTTGCTACAAATTTTGCTACTATTTTGCTACAATGGTTAGGTTTTGGTATGGATTTAAGGATGCTTAATTTCTGAAGTTCATAAATAACTGTCTTATGGCCAGTAAACTATATAAATTTGAATTCCTGAATATTTATTAGAGTGCCACGATTCTAGCCTAGTTGGGCTACATGATAACTTTGACCTTAATAGCAAGATTCAGACATTGTTTCTTTGCAATGTGTCTTCACCAGACACATTAAAACAACTAAGATAAGATCTTGAATGATCAATATGTAATTAAAGTCAATATACATCAAAAAAAAGTTTTTAAATGACTTTTCTGTGGACATATCAATTGAGCTTGTAAGTTTCTCATTCCTTCCTCGAATAAATACAGGTGACGACTCATATTAACAACTGTTGTGTCAACAACTGATGATGAATAATATTAAATATAATATTGTCATTAGTAGTCTAGTCTAATCTACAGGGCAACATGCGGCAAGAGATTCCAGCCATGTGAGGCTGTGGCAAGATCTAAACAAAAATGATAAATAAGAAAAATCGCATAATCCTAATAATAACGATTAATCGTAACATTCAAAGTAGGGCCTAATTGTAGAGCTCCCAGATGCTTGGTTGTTATTATCTGCAGCGTTATCCATAGTGTCTGCTACTCACCACCACATGAGGCCTACAGGCCGAGTCCGGCTCTCAGGCCAGGCTTCAGCACGACCACCAGAGCGGCCATGATGGCATCTCTGAGCCTTGTGGTCCAGAGTGCGTCTTAGTTCCCCTGTACGACATGTTGGAAGAGGAACAGGTCATATGCCGGCGAGATAACCCCCCCACCCCCTCCACCCCCTCCCCACTAGAGTCCCAGCCAAGTACCACGAATGCGAGGCGTGTTCTCCCCGGCGAGTCATGTGACTTCAAAGTGCAGGCACAAGCCGTGATTGGCCACTGGCTACTGTTACAAAAGCAAGCAGTAAAGATTTGAGGGAGCGTTGTCTAATCTCTCAGGCCGCGATGACCCATTTCCAGGGCAGCTAGACACAACAGACTTGTTCTGCCGTTTGAAATGGCTCTTTGTATTGATTATATCATGTCCTGGGTGATGGATAAATATGTTCTGCCCCAACTTCCCTTGCCACGAGTCAATCTGAGCTTTTAAGGGGTTTTGGTTCACCAGTAGGCTTTGATGATTTCCAAGAAAGCATAATTGTGCAGGAACTTAAGCGCTGATGTCAGATAATATATTTTTTTGTTTGTGAATATTTGCTCTTTAGGGCCCAGATTGCAAAAAAAAAATGATTTTATGTAACCACTAACTGAGCAATGTATGTATATATAATTTAATTAATATAGTTATATGTATATACATGTATGTATGTGTGTATGTGTATGTACAGTATATATATGTGTATGTATATTATATACTTATATATGCATTTGATGCGTTTGTCGTGCGTTTGTTGTTCTTTTGTGCCGGAAGTGCGTGCACACTGTTTGGCCACAAGAGGGAGCGGTCGGCCCATCTCTTGACGTGTGTGACCTAACTAAACGCTGTTTCTTCTCCACAGCATGTTCGATGTTGGGGGCCAGAGAGATGAGAGGAGGAAATGGATCCAGTGCTTTAACGGTAAGTCCCTCACTCCACTGGGTCGGTGCGGTTCGCCCCCAAAATGTCTGCACAAAGTAAAAGTCTGAATCAGCTGATAGGTTGGACCTACGAATAAAGACGCCCAGGTGGTTGACTTGAAATGCTGAAGGGCACTTTTCGTTTCCTGACCTTAAAAGTACCTTTTTTCTTTACATCACACCATAATAACCCTTTTCCAAGAATAAGGAGATACAATACATATGGGTCAGAGTCCAATCCATATATACGGATAGGACTCTGACCCACAGGATATGGGACTGGATATGGATAGGTATAACAGTTCATTAGCGTACCATACATGCTCTATCACAAATGTGTTCGATAGTGACTTAACTGACGTTTATTTAAATGAGAATCTTTGGAAATCTTTGAGCTTTTGCCACTTTAAAATGCATAGCAACAGATTCACACTCATAACTCACGTCACGCTCACTATCACTACATTACAACCTAGTGCACAGCAGGTTGAACCTCAGACGGCTCTGTCCCACACCGATCCACAAATAACATCCATGTTGTTTGTTTTTGAGAATCCATCCCTGAAAAGTATCGTTCTTCTCAGATCCTGATGTCCCATATCATGCTTTTTTTAGGGTTAATAATTGCATTCCGGGGTACTGCTAGAATAGGGTTACATGCCTGTAATTATTCTCACATTGTTATTATTATTGTCACATTGTTCATTTCTGCAAAACCAATTTCAGCTTCTTTCAAAATGTTTTTGTATCATGTCACATTAAGGCCCCTCTCCCGAGTAGCCCAGTCTGTTGCGATTGGTAAAACACTTTGCACGTGCGCCGGCAAATTCATACCCCGAGAAGTTTAAAACATTGCAGGTAGCCGGGAGGCGCGACATCTGCACTTCAGCACCGCCCACTGCACACTGACGTCACACTATCATAGAAGTAAAGTTTGAGCGCAGACGAGCTGTTTAACACACTTTTTGAGGGCGTTCTCGGTGGGCGCGATACTCCCCCCTGGCTCGGACTTAGATTTTTCTAGTTTAGATGTAAAACATCATAAAATCATATAACAGTCTAAAGCAAAGGGAAAAGTCGAAAAAGCATGATATCCCCCCTTTAAAAGTTGTGTTGTGATGGATTCCCTGGTGCTTCTCTTCATGGCAGACGTGACTGCGATCATCTTCGTGGTGGCCAGCAGCAGCTACAACATGGTAATAAGGGAAGACAACGACACAAACCGGCTACGGGAAGCTCTGGACCTCTTCCGCAGTATTTGGAACAACAGGTCAGTCTGCACTGGTTATAACAAGTTAAAGTCAAAGAGTTACTGTTGTTTTTTTCTCAATTCATTGTCAAGGGATTGGTGACTTGTTTTTAAGATTTGCTGAAGTTTGTTGTTTTCAGTGTCCCTGACCTCCTTAGCCTCTCAATACAAAGACACATAATAAATACATCTACTGTTACTATAATGCAACTCACTATGATTACTAAAATACGGATGATATATTTATTCATTCTTTTTTTAAATCAAGTCTTCAGCTTGTACCGAACAGGTCAGGCCACTGGGTGGTTCATCCATTGGGCGTTTTGTCTGTTCTCTTGCAGGTGGTTACGCACTATATCGGTCATCCTATTCCTGAACAAGCAGGACATGCTGGCTGAAAAAGTATTAGCTGGGAAATCCAAAATCGAAGACTACTTCCCTGAATACGCTCGCTACACCATACCAAATGAAGGTTTGTGCAAGGGGTCCCTCTCTAGATAAATCCTATCCACATACAGGCACTGTTTACATGAGCTTTTTGAATCCCACTTCAAGGTGTGATTTAAAAACAGTTGTGACCTTCAGATGACCAGACAGCAGATCACCATGCTCCAAACCACCTTCTGAGCTAGTGTATACCACGTTCAATCAAGATTACCTTGAACTCGGTTATTGTCCGAGTCACAGTTGTCAGGTCACAGTTGTCAGGTCACAGTTTGCTCATACGTGACCCAATTGGTCATCAACCGATACAAAGCAAGGGAATCTAGATAGATAGATAGATTGATAATTTATTGTCCCTGTGGGGAAAATTCCCCCACGGGGAAAAAAGACACATGACCGTTAACCACGACAACAACATGACCCCAAAATCATATTTCCCACGTAGTACAAGGACACATTTAAGGACATTAGAATTAGACAGACATGACATCAACACACAAACCCCTGGCTACAGATCGCAAAGTGCATAGTGGCCAGTATTGCACATGCCATCAGAATAAATAAATACAATGGGTAAAAATGTCATGTAACCCAAGTACACCGAAATAATGAGAGCTCCCCCTGTTGCTTAAAAAGAGAGGACTAGGAACAAAATATAAAATATAAACAGTATATACAGTATGATTAAAAAAACTAAAAACCTTTCTATAGGCTTAAAAATTGACAAATACACCTTAATATAAATAAAACTAAAACTGAGTTAAAGTACAGTTAAAGTGAGTTAAAGCCATTTCAATCTTTGGGTCACAGTGAGGTATTTCACAGTTCCCTGGTAGCTGCCACATGTTGTGTGAGTGTGCCTGTGTGTGTGCGTGTGCACGTGATTGTCCAGGAGGTCAGGTCTTGGCAGCGTTCAGTGCCTGGATGGCCCTAGGGTAGAAGCTCAGTTTCAGTCTATTTGTCCATGCAGCCATAGTCCTGAAATGCTTCCCTGAGCGCAGCCTGAGTGTTCGTTACCCGGGTGGGATGGGTCTCTGGCGGTCTTGGTAGCCTTCTTGAGGCAGCGCGTGTTGTACAGTTCCTCCAGAGAGGGGAGAAGGCAGCCGATGATCTTCTGGGCCCAGTTAACAACCCGCTGTAGTGCCTTCCTCTCTGCAACTGTGCAGCTGGAGAACCACACGCAGATACAGTAGGGAATGATGCTCTCCACTGAAATGCGGTAGAAGGCCAAAAGCAGCTCCTCTCTAAGGTGATAATTTCTGAGGACTCTCAGAAAATGGAGTCGCTGCTGTGCCTTCTTGATGATGGCTGTAGTGTTGGTCCTCCAGGACAGGTCCTCCTGGATGTGCACCCCCAGGAAGCGGAGGGCTGCGACCCTCTCTACGCAGCCACTGTTGATGAGCAGGGGCTGGATCGCAGTCTTCTTCCTCCTGAAGTCGACAATGACCTCCTGGGTTTTGAGCTGGTTCAGCAGTAGGTTGTTAGCCTTGCACTGCTAGCTCAGCTGCTCCACCTCGTCCCGGTATGCGTCGCCCCTCCCCCCCCCCCCCCCCCCAAGATGCGGCCCAACACGGTGGTGTCGTCCGCACATTTTATGATGTCATTGCTGGGGTGGACGGGGGTGAAGTCGTGTGTGTAGAGGGAGTAGAGCAAGGGGCTCAGCAAGCAGCCCTGAGGGGACCCGGTGCTGAGTCTGAGGGCTGTGGAGGTGTGGGAGCCTACCCGCACTCTCTGGGAGCGGTCAGACAGGAAGTCCTTAATCCAAGTGCAGGTGTTGAGTGGTAGTCCCAGGTCTGACAGTTTGAACACCAGTCTCTCCGGAAGTATGGTGTTAAACGCCGAGCTGAAATCCACGTAGAGCATTCTGACGTAGCTACTCCTCTCCTCCAGGTACAGGGTGCTGTGGATTGCCATGGCATCTTCTGTGGAACGGTTCACTCGGTAGGCAAACTGAGATGATGTGTGTACGGACCAGCTTCTCAAAGCACTTAGTTGAGGCAACTCACTGTGCTTTTCTTTGGATGGATGGGCTGCCCTTGGATAATCATTGAACAAAATGCTTTGTCTCTCCTAAAATCAATAATAATAAATCAAATTGATATAGCACTTTTCCAAATGCTCAAAGGCTCTTCACAATAGCAGCAAAATCATACTAATCAAAAAACAAAACAAAACAAACAAAGAAAATCGAAAGTTTAAAGGTTAAATTCAAGGGTGAAAAGGTGTGTTTTGAAGGCTGTTTTGAATGATGAAAGGGTTTTTGCATTGCGGATGTCGTTGGGGAGGGCATTGCAGAGGGAGGGGGCGGCTGCAGCAAAGGCTCTGTCTTCCCAGGACCGGAGATTGGTCCTGATGGGGTGGAGAAGGTGGACATCAGCAGACCTGAGACAACGGGCAGGGGTATGGTGGTGGAGAAGGTCGGAGAGGTAGGGAGGGGCCAGGTTGTTGAGGGCTTTGAAGGTGAGGAGTAGTATTTTGAAGTCAATCCGGTAATTGATGGGAAACCAGTGGAGGTTGTTGAGGACAGGGATGATGTGGTCTGAGCGGCAGGTCGAAGTGAGCATACGAGCTGCAGAGTTTTGCACATATTGCAGTTTACTAAGGATGTGTTTTGATGAGCCGTATAGGATGGAGTTACAGTAATCAAGGCGGGATGAAATTAATGCGTGGACCAGAATTTCGGCGGCTGAGAGTGATAGGGAAGGACGGAGATGAGTGATGTTGCTGAGGTGGAAGAAGGCTGATTTTGTAATCTGGTTTATATGGGGGAGGAATGAGAGGGTGGGGTCAAGGATGATAGCTAGGTTGCGGACGAGAGTGGAGGGGGTGACAATTGAACCATCAATATTGAGGGAGAAGTCCTGGGTGGAGTGATTTTGGGCCAATGATGAGGATTTCTGATTTATTGCAGTTTAGTTTGAAGAAGTTGTGGAGATTGGGGAGATTGGAGATGGGTCGGAAAGTGTTTCAGGATCAATTCCAGGTTTTTTTTGTAGGGGGGTGACAGCAGCGAGTTTGAGGGCGGGGGGGACTAGACCAGTGAACAGCGAGGAGTTTATAACTGAGGTGATCAGGTGCAAGAGTGAGGGGAGGCCATGGCTAGAGTGGAGGGCATGGGGTCCAGGATGCAAGTAGAGTAGATTTTCATGCCTGTGAGTATGGCAGGTACTGGAGGTCCCGGAGAAGAGACAGTGGTGGTGGAGGCAGTCAGTTGGCTGTGTATAATGTCAATTTTTCTCTGAATGTGTGAGAGGAATGAGATGCATTTACTGACAGTGAAGGAGTTGGAGATGGCATCCATAGGTTTAAGAAGTTTATCTATGGTAGAAAACAGAGTCTTGGGGTTGTTGCTG
The DNA here is from genome assembly GCF_964030765.1 of Micromesistius poutassou. Classification (NCBI taxonomy): domain Eukaryota; kingdom Metazoa; phylum Chordata; class Actinopteri; order Gadiformes; family Gadidae; genus Micromesistius; species Micromesistius poutassou. Next base: position 7,843,509 of record NC_140286.1, read on the forward strand.
CCTGATTGTATGACGGAGGGGTAGTAGGAGGAGCGTGCGCAGTTGAGGGCATCTTTGTAGAGCTATTGGTGTTGTTTCTAAGCATCTTTGTGGATAGTGAGACCAGTTCTTGGATTTGAGGTGATGGAGATGATCAGTGTACCAGGGGGAGGAGTGAGTGAAAGAGACAATCTTAGTTTTGATTGGAGCGAGCTGATTGAGACAGGAGGAGAGTGTGTCATTATAGATTGCGACCAGGTCAATAGGGGAGGCGTTCTGGATGAGGACGGAGTCAGGGATGTCGGCCAAGAGGGAGAGAGAGGAGGGATGGATGGATTTGAGATTCCGGAAAGTTATAGAACGTTTTTACTTGACTCGTGGTGTGGGGATGAGAATATCCATGGTGATAGCCAGGTGGTCGGAGATGGTGAGGTCGGAGCTGGACAGATTGCTGATGGTGATGCCGGTGGTGCAGACAAGGTCCAGTGTGTGTCCTTTTTTATGGGTTGGAAAATCCACATGTTGGGTGAAGTCGAAGATATTTAAGATGTCCAGAAGTTCTGTAGAGGTTTTAGAGTCGGATGAGTCGACATGTATGTTGAAGTCACCGAGTAGCAGAATAGATGGAGTGATGGCACAGAGTTGAGTCAGGAAGTCAGACAGGTCAGATAGGAAAGCTGCATTAGGTTTGGGGGGGCGATAAATTACTGCAGTAACCAGGGGTTTGGGTCCAGACAATTTAAAAACAATGTTTCCAAATGAGGAGGGGGGGGCCGGGATGTAGATTGTACCTGTAGTGATGCTTTGTTTGAAAAATGTGGCCAATAGCCATCTTTTTTGTCTTTGAAGTGTTAAGCAGGAGATGGGATTTTTCACACCAGTCAAGGAACTCATGCAGGACTGGGCCATGGTCCTGCTCATCTCCTTGGGGGAGGCTGACCAATGCTGTATCGTCAGCAAACTTAATTAAATGCCTACCAGGGTGAGGGCTGGAGCAATTGTTGGTGTATAGTATAAATAGTAGGGGAGATAGCACACACCCTTACCCTTTATTTTCCCTTTTTGGGGGAAATTCCTTCTCTGCTTTTGACCCATCCGGGAGCCGGTGAACACCCGGAGCAGTGGGCAGCCACAGCGCAGCGCCCGGGGAGCAGGTGGGGGTTTTAGGTGCCTTGCTCAAGGGCACCTCATCCGTGGATGAGGACGTAGGAGAGTGCTGCACTCCAGGCCACGGATGCCTACCCTTGGAGGGGGAGACGATATTAGTTGATGATTCGATCAGAAAGACAACACCTTCACCTGTTGGACTCTCTGACTTAGGAAGTCAAGGAGCCAGACGATCAGGCCTCCATCCAGTACAAAGTCGTCATGCAGCCTCTGAGCCAGGGTGTTAGGAGGGATGGTGTTGAATGCAGACGATAAATCGAAGAATATAATTTTGACGTGTGTTTTTGGCGCTTCCAGCTGTGTGTAAACAAGAACAAAGTAGAAATAGCATCATCAACCCCCTGCTGGACTGATAAGCAAATTGCAGAGGGTCTAGTAGATGATGGTCCTTAGTAAAATATATTTTTTCACTATCCTTTTGAAGCATTTCATTACCAATGAAGTTAATGCTATAGGACGGTAGTGGTTGTGCTCAGTCGGTGGAGGAATCTTGGGGATGGGGCTAAAAGTTGATGTTTTCCATAAAAGTGGAACAGTGCACTGATCCAGAAAGGACTGGAAAATATCTGTGAAAACTGGGGACAGTTCAGCACAGAATTTTAACACATTGCCACAGATGTTGTCTGGGCCGGGGCGTGTGTTAACTCTCTTGAACTTCGCACACACTTCTGTCTGTTGGATGTTGATAGACTGACTGGTTGTTAGATCAGGCTGCTTTTGGTCAGTGTTAGTTCCGACCCCTTTTTCAAAACGAGAGAAAAAAACATTTCGATTATTTGCCATATCCTGGCCTTCCCCACCCTTAAGAGCTATGTTGTTTTACCCCTTCCCCTTATGAGGGGCGCTGGTCATGGCCTTGATTGACTGCCATGCCTACCCAGGGCCATGATTTGCTCTACTTTTTGTTTGTAAATATTCTTGTCTATCTTAATCTGTCTTTTAATTTCTCTTTGTGTGTCTCTTTTATAAATTTCGCCCTTATGGATATGGGCCATTTTCTTTTTATTTAAGAGTGATTTTAACTTTCCTGATACCCAGGGTTTATTGTTGGGATACGTTTTTTTATTACGTCTTGTAATGTTAAGACTTGGACTCAGTACTGACTGTTAGAGTCAGTACTGAGTCCAAGTTTTAACATTACACACAGCACGTAATATAATCTGATATCACCTCCACCTGTTGATTTAAGTATGGACATTTAAAAACCTCCAATGATGCAATCTAAGTACAATCTAGATTCAAGGTGGAGTTGTTGGATCTAGATATCTTGTGTCACCGGGGCCATACACAGGACATGTGCTGTTTTGTATCGTGGTGTGTCAGTGACTGAGTTGTCCCTTTTTACGTTCTTTTTCTCTTTAGCAACTCCTGAACCGGGTGAAGACCCGAAAGTAACGAGAGCTAAGTTCTTCATCCGCGATGAGTTTCTCGTAAGTATCCACCCGGGCGTTCAGACCTTTGGACTTAGCTCTCTGATATACAGCCTCATATGTAGACCATTAATATGCACCAACAATTTAGCAGTTCAGTTGCTTACAAACCTTTCAAAATGGAGAAAGTCAACACATTGTGCCAACAATTAAGCCAAGCTTGGTATGCTATCTGTCCTCTTATGCAGTAGCCGCGGCAACAGCCTTTTCTTTAATACATTTTTCGAAATAAACATGTTTTATATCAGTGTGTTAGGGTTAGTCCACCACCATGTTTACTTTAGAGTTTTACACTTCATCCTAATGTTGCCTACTTCCCTCTACAACGGGGACATCTTGGAAGTAAAACAGGTCATTTACCAGGACCTCTTGAGAAACTCACACCCAAAAGAAATAACCACTCTTACATATCCTTCTGGTGGACATTCCTGTATTTATATTTGTACTTGCGGGCCCCCCCCCCCGAGGCATGCCATGTAGAACCTGCCAAGTGGCGTTACGTCACAGGATCAACGCGTCATTGCTGCGAACAAACACTACTTGATAAAGATTACAAGCGAGCATCGCAGTAGCCGTCTTTGGACCAGCTTGTGACGCAGATCACCTCGAAGGAGTACAAGACGCCATTCACCATTCACATCCTAAACGGAAGCATATCTGCGTCGATAGCTGGCCCGCCCTCACACAGGCTTCAGGCTGGGCTGGGGAAGCGGCAAAGTGGCCAGCGTTCGCCCAGGGAGCTTAAGAAAATCCAGGGAAAAACCACTCAAAATGGTGGAGATAAGTTTAGGGGAAAAGAGGCAGGCAGAAACAAACATAACTGATCCACTGAGAAACCAGGGAAGCTGATCACATGGAACACACATGTGACCAGAGGCCCCACAGTGTGGGCAACACAGACCCGTCTTTCCAATCGGTCTGAAACAAAACCCATCATTTCCCACATTGTCTCCAGAACATAGTAACACAAATCCAGTCTCACACACATTTGTGAATTGGTCTGAACAACGAAAAAAAAAAAAAAACTTATATAGAATATACTGTATATAGTAAGTTTCATCATTTTTGAAACGTACATTTTATTTTTGTTGCCGTAGTGAGGCCTATGCTCTGAGTCGGGAGCAATCTGTGTCTCACGTCTCCCATCTCCCTCATCTCTTCCTCCCTCCTCCCTCCCCCCCCCCCACAGCGGATCAGCACGGCGAGCGGCGACGGCAGACACTACTGCTACCCCCACTTCACGTGCGCCGTGGACACGGAGAACATCCGGCGTGTCTTCAACGACTGCCGGGACATCATCCAGCGCATGCACCTGCGGCAGTACGAGCTCTTGTGATGGGCCGTGGGGGAAACACGCGCGACCGGGCGCGGCCTTCACACACTTTTTAAAAATAGTTTTTGTTTTCTTTTTAACTTTCTTTTTAATTTTTTCTCCGTCGCTTTACCCCCTCCGCCCCCCTCCGCCCCCCCAACCCCCCCACCCCCCCACCCCACCACCACCACCACCGTTCTGCACCCTCAACGCCCCCCACACCACACCGCCCCTCACTCCTCCCCCAAACAAACAAAACTATTCTTCGACCCTCGTCCCCGTCCCTCCCCCGCCGTGGACTATGAAGTACTACTGAAGTGTGTCAAATCCTCTTCCTCCTCTTAATTTACTTGTTTGTTTCCTTGGTCTGCTCCTGGAT
>NC_140286.1:7847975-7968509 GCF_964030765.1 Micromesistius poutassou
ACGTCGCAGGGGAAAAGTTGCAGCAGTGTGAACTGGTCGTCGCAAGGCGTTGCAAGGAGTCGCCAAAGATTGAACATTTAACCCCAGTTTTAGAACGCAACGATGTGGCTATTTCTCTTCAGCCAATCAGGACACAGCACAGAACAATTTAGGCTTATTAAATAGGCCTACAAGTTGTAGATCCTTATCTTTGGTTCCAGAACAACGATTGTAGATAACGTTAGGCTTGAGCTGATTCATTGACATTATTTTAACGGGACCACCGTTACCGTTACACGTTAGCCGTTGTTATGGTTACATGCTGCCAGTCCGACGTGTTCCCATTCCGACAGTCCTGTGCGCGTATGCAAATTAGCCATGTGCGCCAAACAGAAGAAGGGCCCTATCTTGCGCCCGGCGCAATTTACTTTCTACACCGACGCATGTGTCGTTGCTAGTTTGGTATAGACTGGTCTTAGGAGACCGTCTATGTGGTATCAATGATGAATTTACCTTAACATGTTCGCTGTAACTGTTGTAATTAGAATAGTTGGTTGAATAATGGACTAGGCCAACATGGACGCAAGATAACCTAATGTGCTATGATGATATTGCTTTTGATAAGGGTGATGTGTACCCTTTTCTAAATATTGTTTTATATATATATATACTTTTTTTAAATTTAAATATGGTATCACTATTAAAATGTGACTATATTGTGGCGAGCGGCACGGGAAGGACGAGACGGGAGCCCAGGTTAACCAATCAATCAACTCCCGCACCCCATACACCGCTCGGCAACGAGAGTTGTCTTTATTAACACACACACGACAACACAGAAAACACGGCACACCTGGCCAACATGAACAGCACTCTCACTCATGGTGTTAGGCTACAAAACTAAAATGTGCCAAACCCATTGTCCCAGTATGCTTTGCGGCTTGGCGGCACCTGGAACACGGCGACCACGCCCACGGTCGCCACACAGCCCCCATCTTAGGGGTCAGGCGTCCCGCCGACCCCAACACCCAACCCGAGTGTTCCGGGGGCCGGCATCGCCGCCTCGGCCCCTGCTGGTGCACAGCCTTGCTCCCCAGTTGAGAAGCCCGTCTCCAGCAGAGGTCCCCAGGGTCAGCAGTAGCCCTGGGGGTATGGTCGGGGACCACCACCACCATCGGGGCCCCCACCAGGTTCTGCTGTAGGGGGTCGCTGGAGCCCCGTTCGGGGACCCCATCCCCCGCTGTCCTCCGCCGTCTGGCCCGTCGACGTCGCCGGCGGCTGGGACGAGGATGGGTGGAACGCTGCCCCGTCCCCCCGCAGTCCTCGACCAGCCCCAGCTGCCGACACGATTGCGGCTCAGCCGTCTCCCGACCCTCCTCACCGTCGGTCCGGCTGGAGAACTCCACCTCCGCCTGCTCCGCCTCGTCCAGGGCCGCGTCCAGGGTCTGGGGCCTGGTGAGGCGGACATGCTCCCGCAGACGCTCCGGCACCAGTCCCCGCAGGAAGGCCTCGAGCGCCCTGTGGCGCATCACGTACAAGGAACACGGATGAAGGGCTAGACCCGAAATGTTTCCCCTTGTTTATGTGTCCTGTAATTGTTGTTTCGGCTTTTAAAATACTTTTGGAACTTCTCAGCCCTAGTGTGCGATCTCCCCATTCTTTACTTGATAAACACTTAAAACATTAGTTTGCCAGCTGCTGGTCAGAGATGACTATGGGCATCAAGAGAATTAACATGAAAAAGTTCAGTGTTAAATTTCACATGACATGTCATTCACAGCTGCTAGTCAGTGCTCAAAGTGTGAATTTCAAATTCAACAATATGGCCAAATATTCAGGTATAACTTGAAAAACATTCTGCAGTTACACTTATGCTAGAACAATAATCCCTGCTCAGATGCATCTAAAATACAATTTAAGACAATAAAATGTGTGATAAACACTTAAAACATTAGTTTGCCAGCTGCTGGTCAGAGATGACTATGGGCATCAAGAGAATTAACATGAAAAAGTTCTGTTAAAATTCACATAACATGTCATTCACAGCTGTCCTGACACGTATGGCTTCACAGGTTTAACTTGAAAATACATTCTGCATTAACATTTTGCTAGAACAATCAATGTAGCAATGTAACAATGTATAAAAAATATAAATAAAATAAATCGATGTCAAATTTCACGTTGCCTTTTTAGCAATAACTACATAACTTACAAATGGGTGTAACACACATTTTACAAACTTTTGAGTTATTAACCAGCAATTAGTCTGAGAACACAACACAAAACAATTATGTGAACTTGTCAAATTTCACAGCTGCTAATCAGAGCTGACTCCAAGAGGGAAAACCTGTTTCTTTATTTCACTTTTCTTTTTGCAACATTTTGACAAGACAAAGCTTTTTTTTTAGAGATCGCACACAGAGCATTTTGGGCCATTATCCAGGAACACGTGTTTCAAAGGTGTACTTAAGGTCCTCCGGATAGGAAATATTGAGTGCATAAAGGAGGCCGAGAAGGTAGGCCATGGGAGTATCCGGAAGGTCCTTTAGTACTATGGAGTCCTCTAAGATGAGTGCGATGTTTTGGATCTTGGGGGATGAGGCTTCAGCCACACAGGACATACAGAATTCCCTTGGCAGCCACGTCATCTGGATCAGTTTCCTGTTTGAGGACATTAAGAAATATGATTTTCAATTCAAACTCACATCACATACTACATGTCTTGTAGGGAGCCAGGCATCTCAAATTGGATTGTCATATCCAATATGAAGTTGTCTTGTCATTTTAGCTTTGTTGTTGAAGGACCATTCCGGTGTATACTGATCCATATCCCCGTCATTCAAGCCTATCTGGTGCTGTCCATGGGAAAAATGAGAAAATTTGTAAAGCTGACTTAATGTGGTATTCAATAACACACAAGTTTAAGCAAGCACTCCGATTGGTCAATTCCCATTCTAGAGTGTTTAAATGCCTGGTGAAAGAACGGACAAAAATAATGTGCCTAATTACAGAAAGTATCGCTACGCTAACTAGCTGAAACTACTTTCATGAGCCTAGTTTCCATAACAACGTTCAACTGTTACATTGTTTCACTTGCGCAGTAGGAACGAGGCGCTTTTACTATAGGAACTATTTTCTGATGGAGATGAACTCGGGCAGAAAGCTTGAATTTGAGGGCAAATTAACCCACAATATGAAAACATTTTACAATATTGTTGATAATGAAGATGGTTTGTGTTATTGATTTGCAATCTTACACTCGATGGTGTTCTTGAATGTCATTATTGGTACTTGAAGCACAGGACTTCGGAACTCGGTGTAAGCGCCTCGTTCCTACGGCTGTGCTTTGCGTACCAATGATATTCAAGAACGCCATCTTGTGTAAGATTGCTTAAAAGAACCGATCACAGGTGGCCAGAGTAGAATATGTGACATCCACTATCCCTCAGCACAAGTTCTTCCCAGGGCCAGAGCCGTATATAGAGAGAGTTCCGCCAACTCTGTTTAGAACGTTCAGGACAATTCTGTCGTGAATTGGTTCAAAGGTAGTCACGTGTTTTGTGTACGCCATCTAAACATTAATCAATCGTCATTACCATGCTATCAAGGCAAGTGCGACAACTTACAAGAGAGGAATATATATCTGTAATATCATTACTTTTCGAAAGAAAATGTTGTGTTGTGTAGCCTATGGTTGCTCTCTAAGGCCCGGACGTGGTAAACGTCTGCATCATTTCCCTCAGGACCCTACTAGGAGGAAATTGTGGGAGCAGAGGGTCAGAAGGATGAACTGGAAGCCGAATAATTTTTCCTTGTTGTGTGAGGTAAGAACATTTCTATCATGGACTTTGTAAAGAAAACACATTTGGAAAATATTATTGTACCCCATCAATTCATGGCATGCTTCGAAAAAAGTACTAACCAAAGTGAATTTGATTTGAACTTAGCCTAGTAGTGTTAAGCTACAAAATGATCGCTAGCTCTTTGCGCCTTTTTTATGCTAATGCTAGCACTGAACTCCGGGACAAACAACCTGCATCTGCCGTCTGTATTTTTCCACCAGGCTCTTTTATGCATAAGTATGCACTGGTTAGATGCCATTCTGTGAAAATCTATGCAAATTTTAGAATAATGACAACTATTAATACTACATCATTGCAAGGCTAGCCTACTTGACGTGCTATCTTTCTGCACTGCCGCATTTTACCCTGCATTCTTTCAAAACACTGGCTGCATTGTCTTTGTTTATGTTCATGCATGTCAGAAAGATTGTGATTAACTTTGCATGGAAATCATGTGGATATATTGCAAACAAATGCCCTTTTGCAGCATTGCTTGGTCAGCTATTTCTCGAGTTAGATAAAACATGGTCAGTTCATGTTTGCTGGAGAGATTTATGTTACTCTTGTCTAGAGTCTAGTGCAAACAGCATGGTGCCAAAGCGCTTATGTAATCCATGCAATAACTATGCATTGGTTAGATGCCATTCTGTGAAAATCCATTACCATCATTTACTTTCTCTTTGAAATTGCATTAAAATGTCTGACTCCGTTTGTAGGACCACTTCGATGAGACACAGTTAGAGTCACAGAGCTGATGGTGTTAGGAAGCTCAAGCCAAATTCCATCCCAACACTGTTCGTCTTCACCCCACCGACACCGCCCAGCAGACCCACCAAACGAAACGGACTGAAGATGAACCATCTCTGAATGCAAACATTCAGAATGTATTCAGAATGTATTATACGCTATATAGTGTAAGAAGTAAAGATATTAAAGATTGTCTAATACAAAATGTATACTTTTACCATAATTTGAGATGTTTTAATGGCTCTTCCCTGATTTCACTGTTGATATTTTAATTTGAATATTGAATATGAATTTTCCTGTTGGAGGATCTTCCTGAGAGTGTTTAAATGTTGTACAAATTATTGCGTACTGCTAGGATTTGAACGCAAACATTCAGAATGTATTATAAGTTATAGTCTAAGAAGTAACCAAAGTTATTTTTATATTGCTAACGTCTGATAAATTTTTTATGAAAGAGAAAACTCTTTAATTGATAAACAAAATCATACGTGTATGGTCTTTTTTCCCTTGGGCATTAGTCATCAGTCAGACTTTTAACAATAGACAGTCTGATCATGACACCTAAGTAGGCTACGAGAAGGGTTAATTTGATGTTTAGGGGAAATATTTATAGTCTAGATTAAAATAAATAACCAAGAAGTTGTAATTTTTAGCCAATGTCTCAATAAGTAATCGTAGGCTACACGGCGACAGCTATCAGAGAAGGTGAACGCGGCTCCACTGATAGGCAATCAGGGCTCCAGAGTGCGACCTATTAGGTCGCATATGCGACCTAATTTCTTAAGGTGTGAGTTAAAATTTTATGAGGTCGCTCCGGTGCTACTTGCAGGAGGACGAGCAGATATGAAGCGGTCGATAGTAGACTATTTTAAGAAGAAAAATGTCTCGGAGGAGGAAACAAATGAGGCTGTTGAAGAGGACAGTGACAGGTTGGCGAAAGAGGCGGGGGGCAGTGGGGAGAAAAAAAAAAGTATTGTTTTCAACAAAAATGGCTGGCGCAGTTCCTGTGGTTGCGTTATGAGGGACAAACCATGGTGTGTGTACTGCAGGACATGTGGCCCGTCCGTTGCAGGCAAAACACATTTTGTAAATGGGTCTACACAATTCAAAGTTCAGTCATTAAAATTACACAATGAAAGCCAAAAGCACAAGACGTGCAGGGACCGCTGCATCACATGAAGCTCCCAGTCTCTCCCCACCTCATTTAACCGGATAGATGAGACCAATCGCTCGGCGGAGAATGAACAAATGATCATCAAGTTTAACACCGCCTACAACATCGCTAAAGAGGAACTCCCGTTCACAAAATGAAGAATAACGGACTGAACGTCAACCCCACATATTCCAACGACACTGCGTGTGCACAATTTGTGGGAGTTATAGCAGACACACTCAAGGGAAAGACCGCTGACAAAGTCGCATCCGCCCCCTACCTCTCGTTCATGCTTGACGGTTCCACTGACAAATCCACCAAAGAGTGCGAGATTATATATGCCCGTATCGTTGAAGATGGAAAACCAATATTCTTATTGGCCATATTGTGGTTGAACATGGCCATGCAGAAGGTAAGGAGTGTGTCTCATATAGCCAAATGATAATAACTATATGGAAAAATGCTCTATAGGTAAATTATAATTTCCGTTAGAATTAAATTATTATTTAATGCCATCATGCCCAGGTATCTTATAAAAACACACAGAATTGTTTGTGTGTGTGTGTGTGTGTGTGTGTGTGTGTGTGTGTGTGTGTGTGTGTGTGTGTGTGTGTGTGTGTGTGTGTGTGTGTGTGTGTGTGTGTATAAATATTCCATGTCATGTGCTTATTTTAGGTGTTTATCTATCTTTATTTTTATTCTTTATCTATTTATTTGTCAATCTTTCATAAACATAAGGTCATGTATTAATAACACGCTTTACAAAGAAAAATATGGTGCTACCTAATTTGTTTTGGTGCTACTAAATGAAAAGCTAGGTGGCACCAGTGCTACCTGTCAAAAAGTTAGTCTGGAGCCCTGTAGGTGATGTAGGCATAATTGTCTGTCTTCTCGAGACGTTCAAGGTGATATATTTGTAAAAGCGTTTATATTTTAGCAAAGTATGAGAAACCTTTTAACATTCACAAACAGTTTATGATGATAATGATAATTGTATAATAATAATATAATAATATTGTTGCAACATCCCATCTTCGTTCCATTGGCAGACGTTGTACAGTGAGCTGACTTGGGTCTACAAGATGGCACCCATGATTCTCTATATACGGCTCTGCCCAGGGCTATGTGATGCACCCGCTACAGAGCAGCAATCACACCTCCATCATCAAATTTGCTGCTGCAATGGGTTGGTGCACCTGATCAGCAGAAACAACAATCAAATAGGCCTATACCTAAAAAGGAGCCCTATGAATTAATAAGCCATTTAAAAAGGCCCCATAGCATGAAATTTTCACTTTGAGGTTTTTTAACATTAAATCGAGTTCCCCTGGCCTCCCTATGGTCCCCCAGTAGCTAAAAATTGCGTTAGGTGTAAACCGAGAAGTAGCTATCTTGCTCCGTATTTGAAAAAAGGATCGCTGAACGATTCGATTTGACTTCCGGCCCCATATGACGTCATATGGGGCCATGTTACCTCCCCTTTCTCTGCTTGGCCCGCCCAGAGAATTTGGCCCGCCAATGAGACAATGAGCTAGGACCGTGCAAGCGCCACATGTGTGTGTGTGAATACACACTGTAACGCAAGTGTTCTTTGTTATTTGGATAACCGTTCCGCTGTTGGTGTAAAGGCCCATTCACACCCTACGGTAAATACGGATACGGACGCTTTTGTCTGGTCCCGGAGGTCGTCCGTCAGTGGGTCTGTCGCCTCTGAGCTTACGAATCCGGAGTGCTCCGGACAAACCGGAGCACTACCACCGGAGATCGAGGCGGCAGTAGCGGCAGAAAAACCAACCACGAGAGTAGTAGGCCTATAATAACTGATATGTATATATATTTTGTATTTAACGTTTTATACTTATATTATACTATATACTTGACCTTATAATTTTATTGTACACCTGCTTTGGCAATGCAAATGTATATTTTTTATGCCAATAAAACTTTTTTGAATTTAAATTTTGAGCGGAGAATCTGCAGGTTGGTGAGGGGTGCCACATGCCATTGGTTGAGAAGGAATTGGGAACCGCGACATGGAGGAAAAAAGGATTGTTTCCTAGGATTGTCCGTCGGAGCCCCGCTGTAGCGGGCAGTGGGGCTGGGCGGGCAGCCCAGCGTTGGCCAGCGTTCAGCAGGTAGCCCCGGGGGTGGCCAGCGGGCAGCGGTGCTCAGACGGACCGCTGCCGTGGCAGCAGGGCTGGGCAGGGAGCCCCGGGGGCGACCAGCGTTCCGCGGGGCTCCGACGGACAATCCTGGGCAACAATCCTTTTCTCCTCCATGTTGCGGTTCCCAATTCCTTCTCAACCAACCCGACGGAGACAACCCCGGGCAACAAACCCCGGGCCCCTTCTCCTCCATTTCATTTCTCCGTTGAGTCTGTAGCCTACTTAATATTGACGTGGAAGTGGAAGAACCAGAGGCGTCTGAGAACCCGTCGCAGTCGTTTGAGATTCATAATATCATACGGAGGCGCAAACAGCTTTTGACCATGATAATATATATTATATAGATATCTAAATATAATATGATATTATTAGATATAGAGCTCCAGAACTCCCGCCGGAGCACCCGGAGTGTTCAGTGTTCCACTGTAAACACTAGCGCATGGTACCGTGGCTGCAAGCTGCTCAGGGCCACACTCCCACCCTCCACCTTGACCCGCCTCTAAAAACGGCACGTTTGTGGAGAGCTCATTGTGGGACTGGCTCATAGTGGCTGTAACTCTGCACCAAGGCTGAATTTCTTAAACGTCTTCAAGTACTGTATTAGGGGCCCACTAACACCTTTATTAAAGCATCCATAAAATAGCATGCCATGGAACCTTTAAACAAATAACATTTCCTAGCATTCAGCTAATATCTCCTCATGATCCAATAGCTATGCGACCCCTGAGGGTGTTGTAAAAAAACTATGGTCTTCTCAGCAGCACGTAGGCTGATAACTATGAAAACTATGTAAACTACACTACCGTAATTTCCTGCACATAGGCCGCATCGTGGACAAACCGCAAGCCTTTAATTTATGTATTAAAAAAACAATTGTGTGCATGAGAACGGTGAGAGCACATCAAACGCGCGTAGCAGCTAGGACCCGTCTTTCTTTACGGTCTCTGAGTGTGTGTCGCTGTTAAACACCTGACAATGAGCTAGTTTACCATGATAAGACCGCCATATGAATCTGGATAAAATTAATAAAGACAGGATTTGGTCTCCTATATTTCCTATGCAGGATAACTCATGTGTGTTTTCATTGAAAACAAGAACATTCAAAGTGATCCTAAACTTTAAACCTACTCTACGTTCTGTTGGGCAAAAGCATCAACCAAGAAATTTAAACAAATAATACAGACTGAACTTCCACCATCATGCATAGCGCACATTTAAACAGATAAAAGAGCAAAGAGGAGCCAGCTCAATAAAAGCATCTTCCCTCATGGTATAATCTATCTATCTATCTATAATCTATGGTATAATTCACCCCTGTGAGATGCGTGCCAGCTCACCAGCATAACCGGCAATGTCCACAAAACCAAGGAAATGGTTCCAACCCAATGTAGAAGAGTATATCACCCTTGTAGTTATGTGGCCCAGAACATTTGACTCGGACTGTAAGAAAAATAATAGCTTGTAGCCTGTAGAGGCCTAGACCTAATCACTAGTATCAAAAGAATGACCTGACAGGTGGTGAGTGATATGGCTGTGATCTAGCCCCCTAGTTCTAGCCAAAGCAGGTAGCCTCGGTCTAACATCTGCCGACAACAACCTGTATATCAAAGCAGCATCTTCCTCATGGTATAATCTGAAACCCCTGTCAAATACGCTAGAGGGACTCACTTCACAACCAATAAGCTTTTATATAAGACAGGCAATTAACTTCCCTTCCCTCTCTCAAGCAGTCCGAGGGCGAAACAGAAATAAACTTTCAGATTTTCAAGTATTTTCAATTACAGTATCTTCATATTAATGACCATTAATACTTACAAGACACTGCTTGAAAAGTAGATTAGGATCTTCACATAGGAACACAGGAAGTCCTTTCATGGCTGCTTCCTTGCCGTGTCTGACGATGTTGGTGGTCTCAAAGAAAAAAAGAAAAAACAGAAAGATAGCTCTAATAATAGCAAGACTAATTGTAATTCAATAGATTGAATTTCATCTGGGCAAAAGTATTGTTTGGTACTGTACTGTGCACACACCTCATCATCAAGCTTTCTCAGTATCTCCTTCAGATCCTTGCCAAACTCTGTTCGGGCGCGGTACAAACTCAGCAGTAGGGGCGCATATTTTTCTACAGCAGCTCTGAATGTTCCGAGTAGATCTTTGTTTGTAATACAGAAAAACTCCTCACAAATCTGTAAAATGCAGGAATAAACAAATATGTACAGAGGAATATTAAGTAAATTGGGAGAATTTGTAACCTGTCAAAAATTGTCTATAGCCATTATCATTTTTAAAAGCATTTACAGCCTCTCCAGGTTGTAGTGGGTGCCTGCTTGCGTGAATGAACGTGCGTGCACGTGTGTTCGTGCGTGTGTGTCGTCGCTTATTCGCTTCAAATACTTTCTTTTCTTTTCAAAACTTGGGAATTAATACGGCGCGGTAAATAAAGTATTTAAAGCGAATAAGGGACGCTGTTTTTGAACGAATAGTTTTGGACGCATGCATCGGCTTTGAGTTTGTTACTTTGAAATCACACACACACACACACACACACACACACACACACACACACACACACACACACACACACACACACACACCCGAGTGATGCCGCAGCGCGTTGACTAGTCCGTTCTGAGGCGTCCATAGGCTTTATGGTTTGTGTGTTTGAAAGCCGTGACACTCATTTACCAGTTGGCCTGAAATACTCGACTTGATTCGGAGCACTCACCTGCCTCAGCCATTTTTCATATCAAAGCAGTGAAGGCGGGGGGAGGGTGAAGAAAGAGGATAGCAGATTAACCAGCAGGGCGCGCACGACCAACAACTCTGGTGGTCTGATCACGTGCTAAGTGCATGATGCCTGTAGTGCTAAGGCGAACTCACCGACGAGAAACTGTGTCAATTTCCAATGGATAGTGTAGCCCAGGGGTCCAAACTTTTCACCTACCATAATCTAAGATCCGAATCATCAAGCTGGGGCTAATATTCAGATCTTAGCGCCGCCGCCGGGGGGCTCCGCGGTCGGGGTTCCGCCGCCGGCGGCCCGGTCAGGAATCTAGCTAAGATCTGCTAAGAGCTGAATGGCCCGGTGGTTGGGGACCGCTGGTGTAGCCTATCTATGGGCAATTAAAATGCATGAAAAGACCATGCTGTATGGATAACGCGAACACGTTGGGTACCTACATCTAATAGAAAAGTATTCATCGAACCGCAGGCCTTGACTAGGCTAGTCTACATAAAAAAGACGTGTGCAACTAGCCTAGGAATTGTGTTCTCATTTAGGAATGAGTTGACGTCACGGCACAGTAAGCCGTGTAAGCCCCCCCCCCTTTCCGCCATGTTGGTAGGTACGCCCCTCCGAGTGCAGCTGAGCTTTGCGTTATTGTTGACACGGTAGCTGCTAGCAGAGGAGGTTGTTGAAATTCTTTACTGTTTTAACAATGCCTGGAAGCAACTGCTGCGTTAAAAACTGCTCCAATGCCTCACACGATCGACGAGGAAACCGTAAGAACAGTGGGCTACAGTTTTTTATGTTCCCTAAATGGAGAACGCACTTAGGAGAGTAATGGTGCCTTCTATTTGTCCACCCGACTCGATCTGCGAGTCGGATTTCCGAGTTACGAACCGGAAGTTGCAAATAGCACGCCCCCAAGGTCGTAAAAACGACTCGTCAACTCGTCTGAACTCAGAGGACCCCGAGTTCAGTAACAAAGATCGCTACTCCGAGCATCACATGTAGTAAACATTGTGGTTTTCTACTATTTTAAGCACTTGTGTTTTTGTTGTAACCAAATGAAGAAGTCGTACACATAGCACTGTATACTGTTACCTATAGGCATGTCGTTAGTCTTCTTATGTGTTAAATACCGCCTATTTGGTAGCTTGTGCCGCTGAAATTGGCTAGAGACGCTCCATGTTGCTATGACAACAATGCCGATTCTTGAGCAGAAAGCAGAGCTCCGACTCGTCTTGTTGTGTGCCAAATAGAACGGGGTCACTCGTTTTACGAGACGGATGTGACGCCACACCCGAGCTGCAAGTCGCGATTACGAGACAAATAGAAGGCACCATGTATCCGACACGAGGAGACGTCGGATTTCTTGGGTGGCTGCAATCAGAAGAAAGGACCTTACTTTCGATAACATTCCCCAGTCGATAAGAGTGTGTTCTCTGCATTTTCACTCAGGTACGTTCTCTAAAAATGTCTTTAAATTTGTTTATGTTGTCGTCTCTTAAAGCCACGAAGTGTAACTTATGTTGGTGCGAACCCTGAAGTGCATCTGAAGTTGTTTTCTAGCAGCTAGCTAGCTACCTAACAAACTGTTGCTTCTTAGAAAATGCTCGATGGCCCAACCATTAATGTTGTTTTAAACAAAACTAGTTGAGATTCAGTTCATGACATTAGTGTTTCCCATGATTGTTTTGAGCTTAACTAACACATTTTCTGTAAAAACTTAAAGCATTGATTACATTGCATTAAAGCATTGATTGTACATTGTACATTGCATTAAAGCATTGATTGTAATTAAAGCATTGATTACATTGAGTTTTCATAATCTAATTATTCTGTTCTAGGTAAACCATCATATGAGATGGTGGAGAACCACCCTGACTGGACACCATCTTTGCGGATAGGCCACAGTGATGTCAAGCCAACAGATGGAGCGAGATATCAGCGGCATGTAATGCGCGGCAGGACCCAGCGCCAGGAGCAAGTGCCACCGCTGGCAGAGCATCAGGAGCAGCAGCCTCCATCCCCGACAGAGGAGCAGCGGCCTCCATCCCCGACAGAGGAGCAGCGGCCTCCATCCCCAGCACAGGAGCAGCGGCCTCCATCCCCGACAGAGGAGCAGCGGCCTCCATCCCCAGCACAGGAGCAGCGGCCTCCATCCCCGACAGAGGAGCAGCGGCCTCCATCCCCGACAGAGGAGCAGCGGCCTCCATCCCCGACAGAGGAGCAGCGGCCTCCATCCCCGACAGAGGAGCAGCGGCCTCCATCCCCGACAGAGGAGCAGCGGCCTCCATCCCCGACAGAGGAGCAGCGGCCTCCATCCCCGACAGAGGAGCAGCGGCCTCCATCCCCGACAGAGGAGCAGCAGCCTCCATCCCCGACAGAGGAGCAGCGGCCTCCATCCCCAGCACAGGAGCAGCGGCCTCCATCCCCAGCACAGGAGCAGCGGCCTCCATCCCCGACAGAGGAGCAGCGGCCTCCATCCTCAGCACAGGAGCAGCGGCCTCCATCCCCGACAGAGGAGCAGCGGCCTCCATCCCCGACAGAGGAGCAGCGGCCGCCATCCCCAGCACAGGACCAGCGACCGCCATCCCCAGCACAGGACCTGGAATGTGGACTCTGCACATCTAGAGGAGATGTAATCAACAGTCTTTTGGAGGAAAACAGAAAGCTGAAGGAGGAGCTTGATGAGTACCGGATGAATGAGAACTTTCTGAGTGGTGATGATAACAAGTATTACACAGGACTTGCAAGCTATGTAATGTTTCAGACACTTCTATGCAGTCTCACCCCATATCTGCCTCAAGGTAGGATGAAGAAACTCTCACCCTTCCAGCTTGTCCTGTTGACTCTAATGCGCCTCAGACTAGACCTGCCAGTAAAGCACATCAGCCATCTGTTTCGGGTACACAGGACAACAGTCAGTGATGCCTTTCACCATACCCTTGGAGTGATGTATGCACGGCTGTCCATTAGTGCACTGGCCAAGCAGAGACTTTATTGACGATTATGCCACACCAGTTCGTGGAATCGTTCGGGAAAAATGTAGCCGCCATTGTGGATTGTTTTGAGGTGTTTATTGAAAAACCCTCAAATGTACTGGCAAGGGCACAGACTTTCTCTCAGTATAAACATGCATACACCATGAAGTACCTAATTACACCCTTACACCTAAAGGGTGTAATTTCTTTCATATCCCAAGGGTGGGGTGGGCGCACTGACAAACGTATAACAGAGCAAAGTGGTTTCCTCAACAAACTGTTGCCAGGTGACATTGTGCTGGCAGATAGGGGCTTTAATATCAGGGAAAGTGTGGGTATGATGTGTGCTGAAGTTAAGGTACCTACGTTCACAAGGGGTCGTGCACAGCTGGATGCGAAAGATGTGGAGGAGACTAGGGCCATAGCACATCTCAGGATTCATGTTGAGAGGGTGATTGGTGTTGTGCGCAACAAATTTAAATTCTTACACTCCACTGTACCTGTGAACATGCTCATCAAATGTGAGGGTGAAAACCTAATGCCGATAAGATTGTCACTGTTTGCTGTGCCTTAACAAATATGTGTAAAAGTGTTGTTTGAGTGCCTCCTTACTGTTTCGTGTTGAAATAAATTCTTGAAACAACATGATATGGTGTAACATTATTTATTGAGAACTGTTAGAATAGAAATAGAACTATAAATTGAATAAATAGAAATTGACAGTGCAACATTTCAAAAGGTTGAAACAGTAAACAGTGCAAAAGAACAATGTGCATTTAAAAATAAACATTTAAAAATAGCAATAAAGAAATCAAAAAGAAATGTGCATGGATGTACAATCTCACTCAATCAGCACAAGAAGGGCAAAACCATGCAGTGTCAGCAGAAGGGGTGTCCACAAGCCCCACGCAATGGAAGTGATACCACTGAATTGTACAGTTCTGGTTGTCACAGGCCACCATTTGACCTTCCTCTGGTCCAGCACAGAGACACCACACTGCGTTTGTTCGCTTTGGTGCTTTTTGGGCAGACTGCTTCCTTGGCCTCTTCACCATGGTCTGTGGCTGTTCATGAAGTTCACGAAGCACACTGGGGCCAGGTGATGCTTGGGAGGTAGGTGGTATCGAGAGTCCTGTGACTTCTGAAGCCGTGCATTCCAAAATGTTTTGTCTGGAGCTATGCGCAGAATCACACAGTCCTTCAATGTCCACACTACAAAGTCACAGTAGGCACTCTCTGTTACAAACAGTTGGGTCTGGACCTGGGTGTAGTACTGGTGGTTCTTCTTGAGGTGCACCTGACCATCAACAGCATGCAGACAGAAGTTGCGGTCATCTGATGAGTACGCACCAAGGATTGTGCTGTCCTTGTACTTCGCGGGGCATTTCACTTCTATGCAGCCTTTCCCACAACAAGTGCAAGTAACAATGGCATCTGGCGATGCTCCTACCTGTGGGAAGGCCGGGTTGACAAAAAACCCACAAGTTTCCACTTGTTGATCGGTGTGCTGATCCTTTGTTTGGGCAGTGTATGCCTGCCTCGCTGTCTCCTCATGTTTGATGCCCTAACTGGTGGCTGCTGTTCCCGGCCCACGTGTAGGATAACAAACCGTCTTTATGGTGGAGGGTGCTGGTGAACTAATGTCTGTTGCATAAACACAATGCATTAAGGAGGCTGTGATTCTTCCAGCCCGTGCAGCAAACCAAAGTGATGAGTTGTGCTGTCCCCGCGTCCTTCTCTCTATCTGCACTGCCTGTTCCTCAGACACATCAGCAATGCTCCCTATGGTCTGGCAGTGCTTCTGCAGCGCAGGCAAGTCACTCCTATCAAGGCCGCTTCCATTAGCCAGAGACTGTAAGCTGCGGATGGGCCGAATAGGGTCTCTGAACTCATCGCAGTATTCGGGTAGCACACTCAAAATTGCTGATCTTGTCCCTGTCGTGCTGATTTCCCGGTAGAATACTGCTAGCTCTTCCGGTGTTGGTGTGTCATTGGCTGTTTTGGCTGGACGTGTTCTCAGCGCAGGACTATTGTGGGTCTCACCGTCTATTCGTCTGTTTAGAGACCTCCGTGTAGCTGCAGCAGATATGAAATTGATGCATTGGCCAACCTCTGGCAGGACCTTGTTGATGCTGCTTGGCAGCTTCCAGTAGGCCGGTTCATCTGTGACTGTGGCCTTCTCCTTTAACCGTACACAGGCATCGACCATAAACAGCAGGGCTCCGACATGGGTGCACGACTCCACTACACCAGCCATGCATGTACAGTGGGCCGAACACACTTGCCCCGATGGTGTGAGGATGACCCATGGGGTGAGTGGAGACTCGCAGAGCCGTCGTGAATGCATGACCTGTTAGATACAAGAGGTAAATAAATTAGAGAAACAGTAAAAAGCCTTGAAGACAAGGGACACATTTTATTTCAAGTTACAGCCTAGTCTAGACCCCCATTGCCATTTGTATGCAGCTTTCCAGATTTACATTTGTCTGCAGCCTGAATCTCACAGACCTTTCATTCACACCGTTAATGGCTTGCTTTAGTCTAACCAGACCATTAACTACCCTAGCCTAACCAGAACTGGTTTGTCTACTTCGAAGCCCCCAACACACAATGCCTAGTATGTTTCATTGGGCTAAAATCAAATTAGCATAACAAGCTGCAAAACATGTGGGAAGTCAATCTAACGTTTGTGTGCATGGAACACCTCGTTACAATCTAGTGTTTACGAAACAATCGCGGTAAATTACTTTGTCACTTTGGTCAACGCAATGTATTCACAACACATTAGTATTAGCATAAAACTCAAAAGGTGAAGCAACTTACCTTTGCCAGTACAACAGTGTTTTGAGCGTTTGGAGGCTTGTAGATGGCCAGGTTTTGCACCCAACCACAGCAGAATGTCTCATAGCTTTCTAGCGATTTATGGCTTTTAAATTCTTGCATCGTATATTGACTGATGTTCACTATGTCCATATATGTGCAAGGTGGTTAAAGGTCCAGGTCTCTGTCCCATTCTGCTGCAGGTAGCTCGTATGGGTCGACGTTGTTGTAAGTCTGACAGCTTCTCCTCATACCTCTGCTTGGCGCTGGTAGTGAGTTTGTTCCTGTAAGGACCCTTTTCCTTCGCCTTATTCTTCTCCATTTATTTCTATCGTAATTTCTCCTGCGTCTCTGCGTCTATGTTTCCTCATCTGTCTGTATGCCGCTCTGACAACGTTTCTCCTGGCAACCGTGCTACCAGCATGGCGGATAGGCTCAAACCCCTCCCCTCCCCTCCCCTCCCCAAAAACCACGTGACGTGGTTCACACAACTTCACACACCGTGTGAAGTTATTTTTTCGTTTCGGCAAGTAGCCGTGTAATAATGTAGCCTATAGAACGTCGCCGGTTATTATCTAAAATAAGCCCCTTAAGGGAGAAGACACCGCCGCTCGGGGTCCGGTTCGCCCTGTCGGGGCCTACCGTAATTTCCCGCATACAGGCTGCATCATGGTTATCATAGCTTATAAACAAGTCTTTATCTTTAAAAAATGAACATTGAGTCAGGAATTTGTTTAAGTACTGAGTAGGAGCATAATGCTATATAAAAACATTTATTGACATGCTACAGTAGGCTACCCAAATAGATCAAAACAGTTAAACGTATTTATGGTAGCATTACTATATCATAATATAGCGCGCGCGCGCACACACACACACACACACACACACACACACACACACACACACACACACACACACACACACACACACACACACACACACACACACACACACACACACACACACACACACACACACACACACACACACACACACACACAATTTTCAGATGCAGTGGTGTACAATGCCAAGCCCTGTAACCGGTGCGTTCTCTCGCTCTCTCCCCGTGTTTCTCTTTCACACTCAATTTGCGCATGCCAAGAAGTGTGAAGTAGAACTTCTGCTTGAATGACAAACGATAACATATTGTTTGTGGGGGGTTTTAATGCATGATCTAAATAACAGAGGAAAAAATGTGGGGCTATTCATTAAACATCCAGGCTTTAGCCTTGGATGCCAAGCCCTAATGGCGCCCATGGTTTGAGCCACAGGCAATGGAGACAGCCTGCATTTTCTTTAATGATCTTATTGAAACAATAGCCCTATACATTCTGTAGACTCTGCAAATAAGTTTTGAAAAAGCCATCCACAAATCCAATTTCCAGTTGAAATGAAACCGTAATCAAGGTGAATCTCTTGCTAACGCAGGCAGTATTGTGAGGTCCTGTATTATGATGAACACTTAATCAAATCAAACATGCATTAGTCAACCAATGAATACTTATGTGGGACTTATCTGATGGGATGGCACACACTTACTCAAGTGCCATATATTATGTAATATATTACCAGAAAGGCTTTAGACCTTCTATGGATTATTCTATGGTTTATGTTTTCGCTACATTATTATTAACTGAGAATACATTTGTAAAATGTATACAAATAATACTCATATTGGACTTAATAATTTCCAATACAGACAAAACAACCTAAAGAAAAATTTGTGTTATGGTTTTTATTTTTTCTCTGAAGAATATGAACCCGTCAACAGAAGGTGAATGGACAGCAACTTGTCAGCTCAACTGAAACACGTCCAATATTTTCGTGAACTGCTGTGCTAGGCTGTTACGGAGGGTCAGTGAGGGACCGCTGACCTCTCTCTTTCTGTTCTGTTAAAAGCCCAAATCTACTCTCCACAGTGTTCAGGGAGTTCTCTACGACCCCTCAACACCTTAAATAATGCACGCCCGCTCATTTGAAAGGTATAGTCATACTGCTCACACCCTGCTGCTCCCCCTCAGTGCGTAATGTAATGTGAACACAATCACCAAGGCGGAATGTATAAAACAGCTGTCTAGATGACATAGTTTCCTGAGAAGATAAACATCCTGAATGGGTGCATTAACCAGAACTTGTTCAGAATGCTAATGCTATAATGGTACTATTCGCTGATCGTGATTAACAGACCTGACATCGTCAGGCAATAGATGTTCTTTTCCCTTTTGTTGTGCAGTGATAACATTTATTATTTCTTAACAGTCTCTAATTTCTCCCATTAAGCCAGATGACTCAACTTTAGAATTTAACTCTCAGCATCTGTGTGTCTGTATTATCGGCTATAGCAACTCAAGTAAACTTCAAATTAAGGGTTAGTTATGATTGTTTTGTATGTTGTTGTTTAATAATTTCCAGAAGGCTACTAAAAGTGCACAGAAAGTGCATGCATATCAATATTGAACATGAATGGTGTGGATTTCAGTGGACATCAATGCTGAGCCCATCTAGACCGTAATGTGATTTACACATGTTGTTTTCACTTGCTGCAGAGTTATAGGGTCAACTCTGAATCTACATGAAACATGTCATTCCTTTGATTTTGTGCTCCTGGTAGCATAGGGTTTGCACCAAATCAGTACATTGTGTATATTAAAAAAAAAATTGACACCCCTTTCTAAAAGATATACTGAACTAAATTTTGCAGACACATTTTTTTTTAAATGACAAACCAATTTCTTACAATATATAATGCTAATGTTATCAACAGTTGTGACTTAGTGCATGTCAGCTTAATCCAAAGAGCATTTGTAATACGTTTTATTTTCTCTCCTTTACTTTTAGTGCAAATTGCCTCAAGTCTCTGTGGCATTTAAGGTTATGAATGATTGTGAGTGTTGAAAACGTTTCATTCTGATACCAAACAAAGCATTGAATAGACACTTATCAAGAGTTTGGGCCTGAGAAGAGTTACAAGACGGGATGAAGCCGTGGTCTTCAAAGTACAATGGAGAGGACGATCATAGAGAAAAAGAGGGAGGGAGGAGAGCAGAGCACTGTGTTCATCCACATACACTCATCACCAAGGAGGAAGATATTGTGATGGACAGTGCATCCAATGTCTTGGTATATGTTCGGTCAATATAAACATGGCGCCGGAGACTTCACCTATTGGAACATATGACCTGATGACATTGGTACAAACAACAACCTTGTATCATGCAGCTGAAAGTTATGAATAAACTTTTGCCAAAACTGGACATGCATTTTCAATACAGACTAGCAGATTTCTAGGATAATTTACACACGTAACAATTTATATGCATAGATATAAAATTATATCTCTATTCAGGTTTATCAGCGATGACTACAATCATGATTAATTCAGTATCATTTTGTTAAAAGGTTGACAAAGCCCCACGTTAAATAGGCTACTATTTGATTTTGTTCACAAAAGACTCAAAAGTGTCATTTAGAGGTCAGATCTAATGTCGAAATACACAAAAGAGCCGGTTGTGTATTTGACTTACTAAACTCAGCCTCTTTGTCGTCATTCATTATGAAATCTGAATTATTAACACCAAGCGTTTCACAGGTCGACCACTCAGTGTCTTTATGAAAACATACACCGCTGTGCTTAAGCTTGTGTGCATTGTGTGTGTGTGGTAAGTATTAGGCTCCAATAGCTCACATCACGTTTGTTGTCATTGATTCTGTTAAGGGGACGATCCTAAATATGCTATCCAAGATGGAAACAAACAGCAGGCAGATGGTGGATCAAATGAACAGGGATCCGTCCGAACATCTCCCCTCTCTCCACGCTGTCTACGACGAAGCTTTCCTGTCCATTTGCTTCAGGAACCTATCGATATCTCTTGCTCCCCAGCGCTGTGGAATTTTATGAATAATAAATGAAAAGACAAATGGTTGCTTAAGATACCCATTTATTCCTGGGATTAGCTTGGCTGGTCGTCAGGACTTCAAATGGCACAAACAAATCAAAGGCAGACATTTTCTTTTCTCTACGAGTTGACAATTGATTAGCTGGCTGCCACACGGGCACCACAGGAACTCGCTCTCTCTCGCTCTCTCCATCTCTCTCCCTCCTCTCTCTCCCTATCTCGATTGCTCTGCTTTTGCTTCCTCAATCTCTTTCTGTACCTCTCTCGACCCCTCAATCTACCTCTCTCTATCTCTCTCGATCCCATAATCTCCCTCTCTCGATCTCCATCTCTCTTCCTCTCTCTCTCTCTCTCTCACACATTCCCTTGACCTCTCTCTCCACCTCCCTACCTCTCTCTCTCTAGTTGCGTAACTCCAACAGCATGTCCTTAAGTTCTGAAAATCAACCACCCTCCTGGTTTCCAGGAAAAATTGTCTTTTAGTCTTGTGTTGGCTGGCGACACTGGCATTGTCAAGGATTTCTCAAAGTCCAGTTGTCTCTCCAGGGAGGGCATTTGGTTAGATGGTTTGTCTTCCAATCATACACTGTTTCCCCGTCAGCAGTTAAGTTAATGTTGTTGTTTGTGTTGTCTTGTTTAAGTGATCTGTGTTTCCATGGGTATGGGGTCATTTAGCTGGCCCTTAACCCCATAGCACCTCCTTTTCCTCTCGTCAGAGAGGACTAATGCACTTTGGAAGGAAACGCCAGAGCGTGTATCATTTCCTCATCAATAAGGTCATTAAACATATCAACTCATGCCAATAATTCATGATGGATAGTTTTGATGTTGTTGTTCTTTAAGGGCAGTGATGACAATATGGTGTTGTGCAACTCAAACAGCATCTTCTAGTAAGGACAATAAGTAGACTACGTCAGATGGGTTTGGCACTCATTAACAACCCCGGGAATGCTCTTCATCTCCATGCGTTTTTTTTTATGGATGTTAGTTGAAATCTTAATAACAGATGCTTAAGTCGAGCGATGCTGATGCTGTGGTTGTCTCATTTGACCGACGAAAACACTAGGGGGGCCAAAACCCTAAGAGCCTATTTATTCACACAACGCAACTGTTACCTAGAAGATGACAAGGAGTCGCCATGACCACATGGTATGGTTGACAAATTCTACACACAATAAGACAACAAACATAAGGTAGCAAATATTGTGGTATTGTAGTAGGCAAGTATGACTATAGTATGACCGCGGGAGAGTTTCCCATGATGTCACACACATCTTGGTAAACGTTCATCATTATCAGAATAATGATAATAAAATAATAACTGGTTGCTTGTTTATCCTAAAATCTTTGTTGAGGAAATACCAAGATGGTGTCTTGGAATGTGCTTTTGGAAATTCAGATCACTGTTCTTTAAAACCTCCTATTCGGTTAAAGAATGACCAATCTGAGTGACTCTTTATACATCTGCAAATATATTTCCTCTGATCATCAAATATGAGTGATATATGGCTTCAGAATGTGCCAGCCACATTGAGGTATTTCAACATGAAAAGGTAGCAAATTTATTATTTTTTATTTTAGGCTTACTCAACTACAAAAAGTGTCATATTTACAATAACATGGAGAGTATTCCACTTTTGACATTATTTTGGTATTTTGTTATTTTGCATAATTTTGCGTAACACAAATTAAAGTGATCAACCGACTCACATCACATGCAACATCTTTATCAATTTGGAATATTATGCAGTGTAAGTTATTTGCCTAAAATAATTTCGCAATTTTCCCAATGCAATTGGGATCCAAGGGAAACTATTTCTATAAATTGAAGATCAGAAGGGAAAAAGCCAAAGTAACATTTGTTTTGATCTTGGTATCCGCGATGCAAATAAAACATGAAATCTACATTTCTTCCATATTTGACAGGGCTTTGAAACTTTTCTTGTTGAGCGGAACGATGCGTAGCCAGTCACTTTGTGTCTCAATAAATGTAAACTTAATGATAATAGCCTATAAAAATATCTTATGGCCTACCTATCTTCCAGGCCCACTGGATGGCATCCACAACCCAATATCGGCGTCTCTATAACTCAGTAGAGTTAGAGTTCATGGTAATGCCAATGCATTGGCATGGTAAAAAGCATATGACCAGCTCATTATATATACGCTAGGGCTACTTTATGTCTTATATCCTATCTATATAACCACATTCGGCGCTGGAGAGCTATGTTCCCAACTCTTCCCAAAATTACAAAACCAAAACACCGATTTGTGTCAGGTTAAATAGTTGTAAGATGCGGAATTTGCGTCAATCGTGTAGTCCCGCCTCTTGCTTCCAATTATTAAGGAGAAAAGACTGTTAACCCAATCTATACTTCTGAGTGGCTGGATCAAACGTCAATCAAGGGACCGCCCTGTGGAGTTCTGCTGGAGAGCGCGCTCTCCGCCAGAAGTCATAAACTCAGACTTCACCAACGGGGCAGGAGAGAGAAAGCGAGGCTGGAGCGAGGCTGGAGCGAGGCGAGGGTGGACTTATCTAGTGGCCCACAACGTTTAATGAAACACGGCGATACATGCGGTATGTTTGCTCTCATGGCTTCTTTACTCCCGTTTCTCTCCCACCAGAAAATATAAGCCAATGGGCTCGAGAACTTGTTGGTCCCATCCCGGGCATATTTCCCGCTATACGAGACTCGTCGCACGCGCACCTGTGACAGCATCTCCGTGTTGCCCTGCCCGACATGCCGTGAAGACCTGCTACTTTTCACCATCCTAATCCGAAGACATAGCGGTGTCCCCGGTCTACAAACCGGCTAAACACCCGGCGAGACTAACTTTAATGACCGAAGCGGTGTCAGCGTGTTTGTGATTGAGCCACAGAAGCTGTCTCGAGACGACCGGCGGGACGCCAGGGCCGTATGGAACTTTCTTTTGGAGGACAAGGAACGCACCTGTTCGATGCCCACCGGGACTGGACCAGGTACCGCTGGACCCTGACATGTCTAACGACGAGCCGTCGTAAAGCAAGCCATCACTGCTATTACCTGGATTTCAGGACAGGGTTCCCAAAGCGATGGCGTCTGAGGTGGCGTGTGGATTGATCTTCAGATTACTTCTCCCAATATGTCTGGCTACCGGTGAGTTTGTAGCCTGGCGGCTCTATTTGCAGTCATCTTGGCTATTTCCATATGATGGATGGACGTTTGCATGCGATTTTATTGAACTTTACGGGATTATAGTTGAATTTCCGTAGTTTCAGTTTCAATCAGATTTACTATTTAAAAAAGAAGAAGGAAATAACAAATGTCACTAGGTTATTATTTTGTACTGATTTTGTGGCTATATATTCGCAGTAGACCTGTCATGTCTGTCATATTTGATGTACTTTCTGCCTTGTCCTCAGTTTGTCAGTTTATTTACCTATTTATTTATTGCCCTTATATTTCTATTGAATCATGTTTATAATCAACATAACATAGAAGCTTATGGTATATTCTACAGTAGTGGAATGTGAGGAATGAACCTATATAAATATAGACATATCTCTGAAAATAAGTTAGCTGAGAGCCCACAGTAAAAAGTAAAGAATGCCCTGCTCAAGGGTATGGCATCAATTTGATTTAAGCGTTTTGCTTCCAAAAATGTTGACTAAGATGTCACAACATCAAAAGTTCTGAGGAGTTTTCCTGGATGTCACCAAAATCCAGTTTAGTATTAGTAAATGTAGTCATTGCATATGTTGATCAAAACAATATCTGAAACACAAACAAATCAGAGAACATTTCTGGTATGGAAGTGTCATACATTTCCTTTGCGTGAATACTTCCTTTTCTGTACGGCTTTTGGCAGACGGCTCCTATACACTCAGGCTTGCAGTATGTCACAGAGTGTTTGGGATAACCTGTCAGTGGTTTTTACCTGACTCAAGTATTCTCCACCATGCTGACTCCTCCAGTGTCATTTTAGGTGTCATTTACTTTAACCATAGTTTGCTTTCAGGGACGGTTTTTAAAGAGGGCTTTACAGTTCAAGTGGTGGAGAGCCCTGAATGCATGCTCTTAAAGGGGATTGACGTCGGGGTTAATTGGATATTCTGTGGCAGGCCACAAGTGATGAGAATTAACATATAATCAGTGGTGAGGTTTTCACAGGGGTATCTGGGAGTCTGTAATTTGTGGTGACTTATGTGGTTGAAGTACTTTTTAAAGCCAACAGCATCCACGGTGCTGCTCTCTATAGATAAGCCGCACTCAGCATGGCAATAATGCATCACTTGTCAGTGGACACCCGCTTTATTTCCAAAAGCAATTGTAGGGCCCATGCATTGTCTCCATTAATTCGTGGAAAGTAGTTTTAACAGTATGAATTAATAATGCGGTTGTGAGGAGGAGAAGAAGAAATTGCTTTCCCGTTATCGTAAACATACCTTTTAATATTTTATGTTTTTTCAAAGTGCAAATGAGCACTCGCCCAGCCATGGTCGCAGAGCGCAGGCGTGGGGCGTCGCAGACAGGATGAGGCTCTGTGATGGTGGGGAGGAAGGGCAGCAGCCGGGGACAGGAGTGAGGAGGGTGGAGGAGGTCACAAGTCTTAGACATCCTCTTCCTCACCTGCCTCAGACACAGTGTCTCCTGTCTGCGGCGCTGCAGCCTGGACTGGTCTTAGCTCTCTGAACGTGCCCCACATCTCAAACGGGCTGCACAAATGGAGATGCCGAGGGCCGTTGTTGTCAGTTCAGTATTGATCATCATCTACGACACTATTGTTAGTTTTTTCAGCTCTGTAATACAAAGCACACAGATAGTATAGATGTAGAAGCAAGTGTGGTATGAGTTAAGTTTTTAATTGGCCATGAACTGCTTGATCTAATCCTTAATTGAGAGGAATGTGATTTTCAACAAGTTTACATTAGCTCCCGTGTTGCGTGGATTTCCAAGTCGAAGACACATTTATTTGTAACACTTTTATTTTCATTACCTGTAAAAGACTTGCTTTCTCCAGTTTTCCTCTTTCATGTATGTTGCTGGTGGTGGCTGAATAAACACAGTGGAAACATCAATGCATGTTATTTGACTCCACCAGGCCCCTGCCTTATTGTATCGTGCATGTCCACTCGGCGCAACAATATTTGCTCTTGTTGCTGTATTTTTTTTCTCTCGTGTGTGAAGTGTCACACTGAAAGAGATGTCTGCTGACGTTACATCGTCTCAGCTTCCTGTTGGTAATCTGACAGCACCTCTATTGAAAGATACCGGCCAGCCTGCTGGGTCCCTGTGTACACAGGCCTCCACACACACACACACGTATGTACATGCACACACGTACATATCACAAAGACTCACGCACACACACAAACACACACGGACACGCACACACACACACGCACGTGTGTGCACGCGAACACACGTGCACACAGGCATACAAGCTCTCTGCTTGTATGTCAAACAGGCCCTCACATTCTTAGGTATCATAGGTGTCTCAGCGAAGTCCCTGCATCTAGGATGCTGTTTACTACCCACTGCTGTTTCATTGCCAATAGAAGATAGCAGCCTTTTTGGTATCGCTGATCTCTGATGTTGTGTGGGCATCACCTGATCCCTACCTGATACACTACTAGGCTGTGAACACGAAGCCTGTTAGTGGCAGTATGCAGCCGGTTCCTATGCTTATTAGGTAGGGCAGTGGCAGATATGTAGATGGCCAAGAGGGAATTTATATTGCACATGCTTCTAGCAGTGAATCGACTACTACTGTGCTATTGTATTGCTATAGAATAGCTATGGAATATAGCTATTCTATAGGTCCCACTCTTGGTCCCTATACTATTCGAAAATTCGAATAGTATAGTATTTGAAATTAAAAATTCATTTTTTTTTATGGAAGACCAAAGCATGATAAATAGTTTATATATATATATATATATATTATTATAATTATTATTATTATTGTTATTTTTTTTTTTATCATGCTTTGGTCTACCATAAAAAAAAAGGTATTTTTAATTTCAAATACTAACCTGGTAGTTTGGGTATATATTCCACATGCTAAATTAGGAATTTCTCCTGGATTCTATCAATTTGTCAGGTAAATTGCTAAACTGACTCAAGTTTGAAGAATCCACCACACCCTTCTCTGAGAAAGAAGAAGAAAAGCTGACTTTTGTTAGGTCTCAGGCAGAAATGCAATATTTAAAGGTGGAGGAGTGGAGATTCCTTTTGTATCTATTGGCGCTTGATCAGACCGGAGGTTTAACGACTCCCTTATCTGCCAACATGACATTTCCTAGCTTGGTCTCTAAATCAGTTGGAGGCCTTTATATATTCTCAGGGTGGTTTACTCTGTGCTCTTTGAGAATGGCTTTCACGGTGCGAAGGAGAGACAAGAGTGGGACCAAAGACAAAGATACAATTGTGAAAGTAGGATTGCGGGGCGTAATCAGATTTGGGAGAAACAAGGAAAGTTCATAGTTTTTGTTTAACAAAAGAGAGCCGGTGAGTCACACCGCGGGGCTGAGCGGTTCAGCCAGACATGCGGCTCAGTGTCTTCTAGCAGTAGCAGCGGGGGCAACAATCTGATGGACCAGCAAACAATAGACTCTTTGGCTGCAGAAACTCCAAACAGATGACGAACCGAGTCCCACTGCCCAGCGCACCGCACTGCTGACACAATGTGTAGAGGCTTCAGCAGGGTGCTTTATTCATGCATAAAAAAAGGTTGGCGCTAGAAAGTGATACATATTGCAGATTGCAACCAGAGTTATTGCACACACGCACGCACGCACGCACACACACACACACACACACACACACACACACACACCCTTCCTTCTAGTCCTCCCCTTTTTTTTATGTGGCGTGGGAGGTTGGCCCGATGGGAGTTGGGGTTATAATAACAACCTCTCACCTCGCAGACGGGACGATTCTTGAAACCTAGCCAAGTAAAAAAAAATGGTGAAGAGTTGTTCAATCAATGCACATTCTATCTCATGCAGTTGCTTTGACCTTTGACAGATTAACTGTAAACAGATGTGTTGTCACTTTTTCAACCTTCCCCTATCTAAGACTGAGTGTTATGGCCGACCTCCTCGCAGGTATCTTGGGCCTTTGAAGCCCGGCAGGGGCCGGATCAGGAGCTTGTACTTCCAGGCATTCGAAGGAGTGCTCGGGTAGTCAGATGTCAATGAATAGCTCTATTGACCGTCCAAAGATAAATAAAAGCGTCCTTTTCGGCAGTTTATGTGTATATTTTTTTCAGCAGTTCAAGACTAGCTGGTGCCGGGACGGATTGAGACGCTAATTCAAGCGTTTGGCCGCCTGGTGAACGTTTCTGTTCATACGACCACAGTGAGACGTGTGTGAGGTCAGGCCTTGTGTGTGTCTGCATCGCCGTGAAGTCGCTGGTGGACTCTCAGTATATAACTCCTGACCTCCTGACCTCTCTTCAAATGTGTGTAGGAAGCCTTGGACGTCAGATTGTGAATTTGTAGCCAAAATGAGCCGATAACAGTTAGACTTCCCTTATATGTTTTGCTGACTTATTTTTTGATTGTAATAGAGATTAAGCATAGTAATTCATCAAAATCATCATGGTAGGTGAGAGATTTCACAAATTTTAGGAGCAGGATGGAAGTATATAGAGAGAGAGAAGAGTGATTGTGTGTGTGTGTGTGTGTGTGTGTGTGTGTGTGTGTGGTTGTGCGTGTGTGTGTGTGCGCGTGTGCGTGTGTGCGTGTGTGTGTGTGTGTGTGTAAGGGATTATAATGATTTTAGACCACCAAGCTGTGTATCATGATATGGATAGGATTGCCCTATTCTCATGTATTTTTTCTGTCACTGTGGTGATGACTGGGAGCTTATTAATTGGTGATAGCTTTCAGCTGGGCCGCGCCTTAGTGTGGTGGTCCACTTTGTGGTTCCAAATCAATATAGCAATTAATGGCTCAGTTTGTTTTAACAGAAAACATTTGAGCCTTGGTCATTGTATGCTCTTAAAAGCCTTCCTCACATGGACTTTTGTGGTAGTGAAGGGTGGGGGTCATCTATATTGGATGAGGATAAAGTGTATGAATATATGCTAGTTATAAGATACACATGTTTCGGTTTTTTTCACGTTTAAAGGGAGGCAGTACAGAACCAAGATCTAATTTGTCTTTAACAGTTACAATTAGGATAAAAGTGAACAAGTAAATACTTTGTTCCTGTCAGGTACGATGCTTTTGCTGTGCCCTCAGACAACACATGCTTTTGTTTAGTTTCAACCACTTTTCAAACGGGTGCTTATTTTCCCCTGTTTTCATTCATTTCATCGTTTTCAGGAGCATGGCTAGTGCGTGACAACAAGCTATTTCCAAGACCTGGAGGGATGTTTTTTTTAATGCTTCAATATAAAAAACCACAAACAGTAAAACCCAGTCCATGGAATCGGAACCCTATCAGAATCTGGTGAAAAGAATTCTCTTCGTATTATGAAACGTGGCTGTGATTTTGGAGGCATTTTATATATATATATATATATATATATATATATATATATATATAAATATGAGAGAGAGAGCGGGGGCTGGCAGAATACAGTCTTGTGGACTCCTCATTCCTACCATGGTTGTATCTTGCTTCCTTGCCACTTGATAGACTTCAGTGAGTTAATTGTCTTTTGATGGCCAGAGAGGGTCACTACTGAAAAGCCATCCTTATTACCAATGTCATTTTTTAATATATATTCTTTCTAGCCAAAAGAGGTTCAATGGACTAAGCTCTTTTCCGTTCCAGCTGTCCACCTCTTAACTGGACATCCCTCCTCTGCCAAAAAAGAGATTGTTTCTATTCATCACAGCATAGGCAGCTTACTATACAACTATAGTATAACTATAGTTCCACCCACAAGCCTGCAGACACCAGACAACCCTGCAGACAGTAGACAACCCTGCATACAGTAGACAACCCTGCAGACAGTAGACAACCCTGCAGACAGTAGACAACCCTGCAGACACCAGACAACCCTGCAGACAGTAGACAACCCTGCAGACAGTAGACAACCCTGCAGACAGTAGACAACAGTAATCTCTATCTATGTTTTAAAGTTATAATACAATACTTGCTTATCTCAGGCTTGTATGGTCTTTAATCAAGTCACATGCTAATAGGTTGTGCTTGTATTGTGTTCTCACCCTCTGCAGCCTGTCTGTTCAGGTTCAATGGCCTGTCCTTTGTCTACCTCATCTACCTCCTGCTCATCCCTCTCTTTGCAGAGCCCACGAGCACCACCATGCAAGGTAAGCAAACTATCCTTCCCTATGTTATCTCTTATTATTCTTTCCTTGTAGGAAAGAATGGTACACCTAAATCAAACCACAGAGACAAACAATTGCAATTGTTGTTTCTGATTGGAGCAATTTGGTGACCCAACCTCTGAATTCAAACTCCAGCACATTACCTGTTCATGTGTATCTTGCCTAAAAGGAGTGAAAACAATTGACCCACATTTGTAATGCCTGTGTAAGAATGTAAGAATAATGCTGATATTAGTAGCAGCTTAACTTCATCACTTCTTCCAGGGTTCTTAGACCTTCTCACAGTCTCACTTGGTTGTTGATGTTCAGTGATGGTCCCAGTTTGGCCATTAACGACCATATAAATACCCAGCGGCGGTCTCATATCCTCCAGCCACAGAAGCAAATAACAATCAGTGTCCATCTCCTTTTAAGTTTTAGACTTAAAACGTCTACTCCCATGGGCTGGCACTGCAGTCGTGTCAGTGTGGCGTTTGCGGTTGTAAAAAAGACACTGGTGATACGACCCGGTGCACTTCCCCCTAGCACGTCTAAAGCAATATCCGACTGGACACCTCCCAGGCATCTCATGTCAAGGCTCTCCACAGGAGCCCTGGCACATGTGCTCTTTAATAATACATGAGTACATATTGGAGGAAAGGGAAAACATCCAGGCTGGGAGCTGTCTCCATGTTCCCGTCTCCAGCTGAAACAACAGTCAGGAAGTTCGGGAGAGGGGGAAGAAGAGGGCGAGATGGACCAGTGGAGAAAGTGGGACCACTTAGGCTCTCATCAATAGTTAAGGAGTCTTCCTGTGAAGACGTGACCGCACGGCACGGCCCCATGTCTGATCTCTGCCGGCTGATTGACTGATATTATTATTTACAATCCAAAGTCCTTCTAAATAATCTCTGTCCTTAAATAATGTGCTCTCTTCTATGTCCGCGTTATCCAACTTCAGTCAATAACACCCTTCAGATGTGAATCCTCGAGCCTTGAGTCACAGTAATTAAATGGACGCGTTATTTTAAACCATCCCTGACTGGCTACCTTTCTACCTGCATCAATACTGTCGATATAATATAAAAATTGGCAAATGGCTTTGGCTTAAGCCATGCTACTCACACCTATCAGTGGGGTTGTGGTGTTAACAACGCCAAGGCATTAGGAGACGTGAATGCGTGTTGATTTGCCACAGGCATCAGCAGAAGGTATGTGTGTGTGTCTTCTGTCTGACTGGGAGGCTGGCCAGGACTTGTACCATCTCTCTGTCTCCCCCGTTGGAGAAATGGAGAGTTCCAGAGAAATGGAGAGTTCCAGTTTACAACAGCAAACTGTTCTGATAAATGGGGTCTGGGAGTAAGTTATTGCAGGTATTATCTTTGATTACTTACAAAGCCAACATTCTTGAAAAAATAAAACTGTAATCACAGACACTGGAATTCACATGAATGCAATACAATATCCATTTAGCTAACAACACTGGCACATCATTTGCACATTCTTTTCAGAAGTGTTTCAAAATGATGATTGAAATGATTTACATCCATTTCATTTTTTTATGACCGCTGTTAAAATGTTTTTCAATGCTGCATTTTTTATTTTGCTAAAAATAAAATAATTACGTGTTCCTTTTTAATTGCAGTTCTTAATTCAATGACTTTTTTCTATATATTCTACTAAGTTTAATCATTCCTTTTTAAAAAGCCACTTTAGAGCAATAAGACAAAATAAAAGTCAATCCAACAGAAGATTCAAGATTCCAACACATTTCTGAGAGGAGATACCCCGATACCCATTTCCACAACCTGTTGTTTTTTGATTCACTCCTGGTTGTAATTGGTGGTTTTAACTCCCTGTAGATTTCACATTCCCAGTCAACATGTTAACTGCTTCTCCTGTATGGCTAATAGACGTTTAACACACGGAAAGGTCCCAGCGGAGTTGATGAATGGCACTAATGTGACTATCTCCTCAGGGATGTTTTTACAGTATGGCAGGGAAGGCATGTAAATATTTCAGTTAGGACTTTACAAGCCTTAAAAGACGGGTAGTCTAGTTTTTGTAGTAAGAAATGTGAGATGAACAATGTTTCTGTTTTGTAATATTCTCCCCGCTTTAGGCAAGGCAAGGCAAGGCATGGCAACTTTATTTATATAGCACTTTTCATACACAAGGAATACACGAGTGCTTCACATACAATAAAATAAAATAACAAATGAACGCGATAGGCAGTAATGCTTTAGGCAGTAACCCATGAGAGTTGGACCGTTTGGTATCTATGTAAACCTCGGGAGAGCCACGTGGGTTAACACAGGCCTCCATAGTGTTGAACAGTTGTGGTTATCTAATTGGTTAAGAGAAAGAAACATTTGTTGAATTGTAAATGAACAATGGACTCTGTTTGGGCCTCATTTAAAAGTGCTCCTGGGATGTCATTTTGAGACTACGTCACATTGCATCCAGGATAGATGGCAGTCAAATAGCAGTTGTTTCTGTTGCACAGAGGAAAGAGAAAGACAAAGCCAGGACGGCCATATTGTCCAGCCTGGAGGACCTGTTAATAGCCAGAAGCTCACTAATAGTCCTATTCCTTGGTATTAACAAGCATCTTTTTCCATCTTTGCGACTGCTGAGGGAATGGTAGTGGGAAATAAGCCAAAACAGTTTTACTTCAACGTTTAATAGAGCTAATTAATACTGGGATAGCATATTAGCTTAGCATCTCAGTGTTATATGGGTATTTATTTAGCAGAGAGACATCTGGGTCTCTGGTGATTAGTCGATAAGTTGACTCTAATTTTCTAATGATTGACTCTAATTTTGATAATCGATAAATCCTTTTGAGTCATTCATCAAATACAAATATCAAACTATCAGTTAATTTTTCATAAATTATACTTTGGTCACTTTGGACTTGGACATGTTAAACTATGAAAATAATCGTTAGTTGTCGCCTACGTCCAATCGTGTAAACCAAACTCCTTAGGAACGTCATAATAATCGCTCACCTGACGTTCCTGAATGCGTTGCGGTAATCTTGACAGACGGTTAGGTAAGAGCACTTGTTTTCCAATCCTGGAATCCCGGATGGAAGCCCCCCCTGCAGCGTGTGTGTGGGTGGGCCTGACATATCCATGGTTAGACACCACAGTCAGTCAGCATTCCCGCACAGGAATGTGTTAAATACTCCTAAGTGAACGCAGAACTCGTTATGATGATGCTCCTCTGAAGAATCACTAACGCAGCCATTAGAGAGAAAAACACACAGGTTTACACGTCAAGCCAATTACCAATTAGCACTAGATAGTAGAGGACCGGCTGCCAACCAGAGTGGGGTGGGGGGTGGGTGGTACGCCATGCAGCATCCCTCGGGGTTCAACATGTCCATGAGAGCACTATGCAGGAGGTCCTAAGCTACCGTGGAGGATCATCACCACAGCAACTACTGACATAATCACCACTGTTAGAGACTGCTCTTGATATTTGTGTTTAAATACTTGAACAGCGTTTCATCGTACTATCAGTCTGGACCGCGGTGTATAATTTATATTATGTGCTGGTTATGAATAACACAAAAAGTAAATTCTCCTCTGGAAATGAATACAATACCTTCTTTGCTTGCTTCTATGTGGACTGCCTGCCTGCCTTTTCCTCTACAAAAACACCACCCTTAATATAATAACATTTCCTTGTGATCAGTGTTTGGAATAACGCCGTTTAAATGAACGGCGTTAGGTAACGCCGTTATTTTTTCAGTAATGGGGTAATCTAACTAATTACTGTTACCGTTATCGTTACTGAATGTTAAATGCGGTGCGTTACTATGAATTGATTGAATAAACTGCGTAATCTGAATGCACCTCTGGCTCCACACATATACTGCTAGTGAGGAGACCGGGTGGGTTAACAACAAGATAAGCGATTATGATTGGCTAAGGCAGAGTCATGTTTCATGGTAGCGCACCACACACACACACCAAACAGATTCGAAGAAGCAGCAGAGATGGTGAGTCCGGAGCAATCAGATGAAAAGTTGGCATTTTCAAGGTGGAGATATAAGCACTACTTCAAATTCATTGAGGTCAAAGGCAAAAACGTGCATGTAAAGTGTACATTATGTCCGGGAGGGAAGACTTTGTCGACGGCCGTTGTAAGCAACTCTAATTTAATGAAGCATCTCACAACGAGTACAAGTACCTGTCTGTTCTACTCATTTCATTGATCATTTCATTTCAAACTGCTCAGAAAAATCCAAATTCTTTGACATATAGCAACCTTTTTTTTTTACAGTAACGCAAATAGTTACTTCCCCTGGTAACTAGTTACTTTTATTATAAAGTAATTAAGTTATTAACTCAGTTAGTAGTGAGTAACTATAACTTAATTACGTTCCCAACACTGCTTGTGATATTGTTATTCATTATCCCAACTTGATATATGTATTTAATTTCACATCAATTATAATGGGACATTTTATCTAAGATTTTGGGGAAAATGTGGATGTTGGATGTCGTCCATGAGAATGTTAATTATGATGTCCACTCCTACTGATACACGTCATTATGATAGAGCTTTCCAAAGTTGTTGCATTGGGCATATTGCATTATTAGAAACCCATTTGAGGGAACCAAAAGTTCATCAATCCAATGTGTTTTTTAAATTTCTCTTCAATTGTCCAATAGGATAGTGTTTTTGTTGTTGATGATGATAATGATGTTGTTGTTGTTGTTGTTGTTGTGCATCCCCCCCTCCATCCCTAGGCCACACAGGGAGGCTGCTCATGTCGCTGTGTTTCACCAGCATGACCTTCGTGCTGTTCCACATCATCTACCAGATCACAGTCAACAGCCTGCTGGCTACCCACTCCATCAATGCAGACTTCAACTGTGAGTGTCCTCTCTCGTACCATCAACAGTATGCTAGCTAATGGTCAGTGAGATCTGGACAGGCTTAATGATGCCGGGATTTGAGAGTTGGAACGAGAGTTGAAAATAGCAGAAAATAAACTAGACTACCCCAATAAATAACGCACCCTCTCTCTCTGCTCCCTCGCTCCGTCCCTATGTATCTCTGCCATTGAGACGATAACCGTGTGGGCTGATGAAGCACACAGCACTTAATTCATACCTTTACATTGTAAAATAAAGATATCTGTTATCATTTATGCAGCCAACTTTACTTTAGGCATCATAATAACCTCAAGAAATTCAAAGCTGCCTCACTTGCCTGCCTTTCCTAAAATAATCCAGAAAATCCCTAATCATGTTATTCGTACCCCACATTGTTTTTTTATTTTACTGTCTTAAAAAGTACGAAAAACATCATAAACTTTAACTGCCTTGTGGCCTTTTTTAATTCACCAGCCGGTTTAGGTTGCTCCTGGTCTGTAACCGATCCATAGTGTTACCACCTGCCCGGTGTACAAACAGCAGCAACCAAGCAACGTAGAAATAAACTCCCCCTCCTCAAGGATCTCCCAGACTGACAGACGTAGGTGTTGGATCGTGGGTGGTCCCACACCGAATGCTCCTGGATGGCCCCTCTGGATTCAGGGTTCTGGGTGGAAATTAAGCAGCGGGTGCTCCCAGCGGGGGGCCCAGTTCTGCTCGGGGGGCTGGCTCTGGTTCTCTTCTTCCCCTCTTTTTTGTTCCACCTGCAGTAAGTAACGGTAACAGCCAACAGGGTCTGTTTGAGTGAAGTCCAAACTAAGTCTGGGCAATAAAACAATAAATTATCGTATTGTGATAGACTTTTGATCAATATCAATATAATACAACAGAAGTTAACTCCAGCATGGTTATTCCTAGTCCTTTTAGGTCATTAAAATGATCAATAGTTATCGATATCAATATCAAAGTTATCGATATCGTGGTATGTCTTTCAGCCATATCGCCCAGGCCTAGTCCAAACGGTAGAAGACAGGTGGTCCTCACACACACACACACTCACACCCACCACATGTTCAAGACCCAATGTGTCCCATCTATCACACACGTTGTTGGACTTGATCTGTGACCTCGGAGCTATTAAAGTGATGTCCCTGCAGGACAACAGCCCAACGCAAACCTTTCCACCCAGCACTGAGGTAGTAATGCTCCAATCTTTTCCTTCACTTCATCTTGCTCAAACCCAGCCTGATGTTCACCGCACTCTTTATCGTATTGCTGGCTAGTGAACGGGGAACATGTGTTTCTTGTTGCTGGTTGTTGTGGGTGGAAGAGCATGAGCTTCCTGCTGAGTGGTTTTCAATGGGTAACAGTTGGCAAACTGTCTAAACCTCATCTAGCATGTCGATTATTGTCTTTACCGGAAATGAAAACCTTGCTCAAAACACATAGCCTTTAGGATTTGTTTTATTTTATTTTATGATCTGCACATTCTGTATCTACAACCTTCAACCAACTTTTTTTCC
The DNA here is from genome assembly GCF_964030765.1 of Micromesistius poutassou. Lineage (NCBI taxonomy): Eukaryota > Metazoa > Chordata > Actinopteri > Gadiformes > Gadidae > Micromesistius > Micromesistius poutassou. The sequence goes on from NC_140286.1 coordinate 7,883,973, forward strand.
TGGTGATTCACGGCCGTCCAGTTTTATCACAGAGAGATCGACTCTCTACCATCATCTTGTAACCTATAACCTGTAAAACACACTACAAAAACTTTACTGGAATATCTTGGGTTACGTTGCAGCTAACACCCCATCCATCCTGTCATTGTAAACCAGGCAAATGGTGGGGATTTAAGACATGAATGCATCAAGTTGAGCAAGAAGGAGAAAGTACAGCACTTGGGTCTGTTGGCCTATTCTATATTGGCTTCTATTTTGTACCACCGACAATATATATAGAGAAGGTTTGATGAACAATCTTGATCGTCACATCGGCATCACCTCAAGCCAGAGCATCCAGCGGCCCTCATTTTGTTTGGAGCTATTAATACCTGCGGTTTCACCTTCCTTCATTTTGGTCTGGATATGCCGTCTTTAGCTCCAGTTCCCCTTATCTGTTATCTTGGCCCCTTGACACCCTTTCCCTTTTGGCAGGCGTGGGTAAACACACAGTCCTCCTCCACACCACTCTCTTATCCTCCCTGCATGTCCTTTCCTCTGCTTTACTGGGTTCCTCTGAGCCAAGTACGCCATTAGCACAGTAAACCAAGTCAAGCTTTTTCATAGGTGAGGCCCTTCCCTTCCCCAGCCCTCAACACAACAACAACAACAACAGCAACAGAACAACATCAGAGCATCTCCGTGCCTGCTGCGGGTCAGAGACTGGTCACCAGATGAGCTCAACAGACCTTGGTCAGATTACATCTGCAAACACACATCTCCCTCTCGCTTTGTTTTCTTCTTCGACGGCTGCCGGACGGATGGATTTCACTTTTCATTTGAACCTTGCATGACGTTGGCCCATGCTGTTAGTCAGCCATCATGCTGACATTTATGAAATAATCTTTCCTGTGATTGTCTAAAAATATGCATTAGGCATAGGGTCTGGCGAGCCCTGTTGACTACATGCGACCCATGAATCAGTATAGAAGGAACTTTGAGATACGTTTTCAAACCATGTGAGTGTGTGAAGGTGAGACATAAGCGACATAAGTGTCAGTCATGCACAGGGACACCGAGAGGGGGGGGGGGGGGCAGCATGGTCCAGTACTGGCGGGCCCCACTTAACAAAGGGCCCATCATTTAATTATTACACACACACACACGCACGCACACGCAGGCGTAGGCACCTAACAGAACAGTGAAACAGAACTAAAATGTGACCCATGGCTGACAGACCACAGTGGCTCAAAGGGATGAAGGCGGAGTAGCAGTGGTAGCAGCAGCAGCCTGGTCTCGCTTCTGCAATCGGCAGCCTCCCCAGTGGAACAAGAGGCCAGTCGGGGTGGTTCCCCTCTCGAGGTGCCAGGGGTACAAAGGGCACTATTGAAGTATTTATGAGGTTCCCATAAAGTCTGGGGACACTCATCCACATCTTTTTGTGCTTGGCAGGCAGCAAACATGGCAGCAGCTTCAAATTTAGCTACAAACTTTTTGTAGCTGTAGCTAAACACACCTCATTGGTTTTAGATAATTTAATTTCATGCAATACTGTGTCAAGTGGGTGAATTAAGTCAACTGTTCGATTTTATTTGTTAATTATTGTTGTTGTTTATTACTTTTTTTTGTAGGATTCATTACTTCAGTGGCGGAAGAAACTCAAATACATTTTTATATATTATATATATATATTATATATTATAAGCACATTAGATTGGATACTTTAGTACAGTTTTAACAAGCTTTTGCGAATGAAGAATTGTCCTGCCTGTTTTGTCTGGGCTACTGCTTTTATATTGAACAATGTCTCATCGGTCTCTACATGCTGACTGCACCGTGCATTACTGACGGCATTCCAGGGCTGTTATGTCACCCACACAACTCTTGCACCTTTTGGCAGAGTTTGGGTGGAGTTCGCTGAGTCTGAAGTTAAGTGTAACGGCAGATATTTGGACTCGGGCATTCCTGAAATACCTCTGTGTGTGTTTCCCCCCGCGGACCTAACACTAATACTTTGACTTGGATGATGTGATGACAAGACTATGTCCATCGGGTCGTCAGCGGTAAGCACAGATGTGTCGAAATCAGACACTGAGCAGAGGAAACTAGAACTCAACACTGCGTTGGGTGAGGGGTGACTTTACGGACAGGAAGTGGACCCCTCCCTTCGCAGATGTTTTCCGTGACACTCCTGTGATGGGGTCCGTCGTGGGCGGAGGCCGCGTGGTCTTCCTTTCCTAAATAAATGCAGTTTAGGCCTCGGTTGTTTGTTTTTGTGTTTACGGTTTTTATATTGGTATTTGTGACACATGTGTTCACAACCTTTTTGTCCATCTGTTGTAGTTACTGTTTGCACCTCAACCCAAATAAATGCTGTATGTCTTGTTATTATGTGCCATAAAGCATTCTGAGCTAGGGTTAGTCAACCCATTTATGTAGTAGTAATAGTCGTAGTCAATTGTTCTGGAAGCTTTTATGGATTTCATCTGGCTGTTGGAGGATGGCAAAAAGTCCTAAATTCTTATTACAGGCTTTTCATTACACACAAATCGAAATACAAAAGTGATACAATTTTTGTATCACAGAATGAATCTCTTTGATCGCAATGATCTGACCGTTAGTTAACAACTTAAGTAAAAGACAATGATTTCATTAATTTGAGTTGATGGCATCAGCACACAGGAGAACATAACGACGCAGGACTCATAGGGGGAAGGGACCTTCTGTCACAGGAAACTGAAACAGAGCCTGGTTAATCCTCAAGGTGCTCCAAAACAGAAACAGTGTTGTTATGAAAAACTATACTACTTTACTGTACCATGGTAAATATACTCTGCTCAACGATGGCACAGATCTGTAGTCGGAAGAGGACAAAACTTAAAAATAAGATGTGTTGCAAAATCAGTGTCCATAATAATAATAACACAGGGTCCAATATAAGACTGTTAAATCAATAGAGCCTGACATCACGGCTCTCTACCTAGCATGGACACTGAGCAGGACCACGGCTGGCAGCATTTTCTCGCAGAATCTGGAGGTCAGATCCTGCCACCCGATCTACACTTTATCGACACAATGAGATAAACATTGTCCCGAAATAACGCAGCCTTGATTGATCCGCGTTCTCCTGGCAGAAAGGACAGAGACATCTTGCTTTCAAGCCGTAAAGGAAACTTCACTAGCACTCTCCCGGTTGGATAAACTCCCATCGGCAGCCTCTTGTTACCTCTGTTTGCACGGATGATTAACACTTGAACGCAAATGTTTTTGCTGAGCCTCCATTAAATCTTTTCACTTGGCTTTGTAGGAGTACAGAGACTGTTTCCTGTTTCCAACGAGATGACTGGAAGCGTGACTCATTCGCTGCCAGAAAATGTATCATGTCAAAAATGGGAACATCCTCAAGGTGTTCTCGAAACATGCTGCTTCAAAAGAGAGCTTAAAATAAACTGGTGCTTATCATCTATCCAGGTGTTTGTCCCAAGCGGAATGTTATGAAACTGTCTTTGGAAACCGATCAGTAATTTCTTAAAACAAAAAATATTTTTTGACCAAAATTCCGTTTTAATTAGTTTGACTTTGTTTTTTGATTAAGAAGTAAATCATCCACCCCGTTCACTGTAAAAGCAACAACAGGTTCCGTTGTGTTTGTTTGGTTCAGTGAGAATGCTCCCAGGCAGGAACCCACCTCCTCAGCTCTCCACACGCACACACACACACACACACACACACACACACACACACACACACACACACACACACACACACACACACACTTTCTAGAGCACTACCTCCAGCACTGAAGGAATCCAACACCTTGTGGTGCCTCCTAATGAACCCCATAAAAACAAACTCATCGATTCGTCAGTTAGTCAAAACTCTAAAGCGGGATGCTCCCTTTTCCCTGGCGTTGGAACAAAGGCAAAAAACGCCCTGGCTAAATCCCTCCTCGTGGCCATTGAATACCTGGAAGTATCTCCTTTGACCGTAGTGACGTTCAGGAACACTTCAACTATTCTGCGCTGTACAGCCAGTGCCAAACAGCCCCTGAAGTGTTTCCTTGACCTTATTCTTTCTTTTTTGTTACATTTAGATCTACCTCCCCTCATGAAAACATTTAAGGAATTCGTGCACAATGTTTGCAGCATTTCAGTTGGTGGGGAAATATTGTGTCTAATTAAAGTGAAGGCAGAGGCTCATTTATCATTTAGACACGCTAGTAGTAGGGCTTTGAACCTCACACCGAGGTTAACCACACCAACCCTTTCACAACCTAACCCTAATAATACAAAAATCCTGTCGACCTAAACCATTCCAAACTTTAAGGATTCAGGCTTGAAATGATGTTCAGGTGACTGATAAATGATGTTTCATGAACCGGAGAGAGAGAACGGAGTCCATTATTTTCAAAGTAGCTCCAGGCTCTCATCACAGGGAACAGGGTAATTTATTTCTGAATGATATATGATCCCACGCCCCCTGCTGCTGCCATGCCTGTGTTATCTAGTGGGGTTAACCTGCCAGTTGGTCTTTGCCGTCAAAAGGAAAGAACAAACCTCCTTCAGATGTGCGCTGCCTCTTTAAGTCAAATTTCTTCGATTTACTGCTGTTTATTTTTTGCATTGTTACTGTTGGTTACCCATGTTACTGTTTACCTGTCAAATACAATATATTGTATTATTAATTTTTTTAAGACATGTTTAATGTCTTAAGGGGTATGACCACCCTTACCCCCCCCCCCCACACACACACACACACACTTAATGTAACATATTTTTATTTGATGTAGCCTATACATATTTCTGGTTTTGCTATGAACATGTCAGTAAATATCTCCTCTTTTTCTCTGCAGGTTCCATGTGGGAGAAGTCCATAAGGCAAATTGGCTTTGAGAGGTAAGGCCATGTTTGATCCCTGGACACCGTTCACACCTCCTGCCTTTTGATCACACCGGGTCGTGAAATTCCCCATGATGTTGCTACCATGTTGTCAATTGTTGCTCCAACAAAATCCATTTTCCACTCTCCAACTCCTGACCGCTACAAACGAAAAAAAACAGACAGCTATTCCTTCAACCTGAGATAGGAATCTGTCAATATTTGTTATTTAGGTATTTACCTTTTGTGTAGTCTGCAGGATCCAGTGCTTTCTTTAATACTTGATCCATAAAACATCCAACAATAGATGTGCAATCTCTTTCTGCAGTCTGTTTGCTTTTGTTTAGCCCCCTTCTAGCCATTCACCAGACAGACCGAATGGTTTTGAGCAGTAGAAAAGCATTGTTGCTTTTTGACTGTTCTATGAAAGCCTATATCAATATGAAAACAAAGTGACGGCTTTGACTTTAAGGTTTCAGTGTCTGCAAGTAATTACTCTCAGCGCTGTGACAGTGTGTTGATGAATGAATGGCTTCCTTTGGACATGGTTTGTCAAGCTCTGTCATGGTAGCTCTACCGGTACTACTCAAGCTACTGAAATGGCAGCAACTCGCAATGTACTTCATGTCGTCTGTCATGGTTGCTGGCTCAAATATTCAGCTCTCCCTGGTGTCAGTGTGTCCTCGAGCAAGGCAACCAACCCCAAATTCTGCTCTTGCCATGCAAGGCAGCAGTTGATGTGGGATAATTAATGTGACAAGGTGAAAGAGGAGCATGGATTGAATGTGAACATTCAGTGAGAGGCTGTGGGGTTGCATAGTAAATAGTTTCATTAAGTGAAATCTTTCGTAACAGTCAATTAGTTGTCATATTGTTTATACATATCCACCAAAAGTAACATTTGAATAATGTAAAATACCTAACCTAATTAAACATGCATTACGACTACAGCTTATGACTACAGTCTATTAGGTTACAGGTAATGCAGCAGTCAACATGTCGGAGATCAATTACGGTTCTTGTTTCAGGTTGAAAAAACACTACTAATACTACAGTGTTTTGTAACTGGCTTAGTAAGTAACATAATCTTCACCAACTGCCCTTCCTCTCATAAATCTTCACACTCAAACACATTGTGCTTTCATGTTTAGTGATTTTTTTCGCTCTTTAACCGAGGAGTTGTTGTAGATCGCCCCTGGCGCACCTGTCCCTCTGTGGCTCCGCTTGATGAACGCTAAACCCGATTAGGGCCGAGCATCAGCTGACCCAGACCCTGTGATGGTAATAGATGTGGTCTACTGAGTGCGGGAACGTTCAGTTCAAACCCTGCCACGTTTCCAGTACTCAAGAGCCCACTGTCGAGTACTTCTTCCCCCTATAAGTGGCGGATGCAGAGCGGTAAACAATTTCCCCACTTATGTACCTTATGTAGCACTTATGTTTGTGTTGAGCGGCGCGTACACAGATACAGTTCGCCTATACGTGGTGGTCGGAGATGGTTGCATTCTCACACTTCCTTCACTGTAAACTTCCCATTTGGCAGACAGGGTCTCCGTGCAAATAACATGTGAGGCTTGAGATGCCGGCTGTAAATAATGATATCAAAAATACTAAATAGTAGAAAAGTAGTAATCAGTTGAAGAACAATAAAGAACCGTATATAAAGGCAATCGATATCAAATCAAGAGTATGAGTGAAGTTAATAAGTGCATAACTGAAAGGGGATACGCAGTGGGATGGGCACGGCATGGAAGAGACCCAGAGACACACAACACATCCCCATAACTAGAACCAAAAGACCGAAAACACCATCTGGTGTCCAGTGCCTTACCGGCAGACATCCAACCCCACCACCAGGAAGGGAGCTTTTCACTCGCTTCTCACAACCCTTGATGTGTTGTGATCAAGACCTGACCTTTTCCAAAGCGCTTTAGCCTAGTGCTGCGGAGACCACATTGCAAGGAGCGATGAATGTCTCTGAAACCCGGTGTGAGAAATGCAACTTGTGTCACTGAAGCTCAATTGAAGAATGCCTCCAGGTCTCCAATGACAATAAGGGGTTGGGAGGATGTGACGTGTAAGGTAGGAGATGAGCAGCACCAGATGAAGAGACCATGCTGTAATGTTTAAGGACAATTAGGGGCCAACGTGTATCCTCATGTCACGTTACCAAAACCACCACAAATGGGCCCAGGGAATGAGGGCAACTGGGATATTCCTGTCTCTTTGTTCGCCCTAAAGTCAGGATTGTGTATGAGTAAAATAACAGAAGGTGCCTAATGCTGTTAACAGGTTTCAGGTCAGTTATATGGTCAGGAGTAAGGGAATAGAGCTGTAGATTGACACAATATACTAACCAGGAAAAGAGTTCACCATAGGTCATGGTGAAGAATGTTTGACTACTGTGCAGTACATTGAAACTCAATACTGGGGCTTCTCTGAGTCGGGTTTGAGGCTGATCATTGACTTGGTTTGGCTTTATTTTACCTAACTTTACTGTTATTATTTTTTCTTTCATTTGACACGTAATTTATTTCTTGGGTTATGAGAACAAAAATCATTTTGTAATACCAGTGGAACTTTATTGATTAGCTTTCCTTTTTCTTCTCCTCATGTCAGTTAACGCCATTGTGTTTCTTAAGCCCAAAGCACACTTTTATGTTTGAATTTCCACGTCCAAAATAGACTCCTAAAGTACTATACACGAAGCCAGCGTACAAGAACAAGCCCCTGCTGCATTCACGCTCCTCACATTTACGCTCCTCGCAGTTCGCTCTTTCAAAACAATACGATTTTATTTATTTTTTGGGTCACGCTACAAACATAAACCGAACTTCACTTCTGCATGCTTGGGGCTCTGGAGTGAACGGTTCTGGTCGTCCCCGTGGTCGGGGGTATCCACGACGGCCCCTCGCTACACAGGGCGCTGGGGAGGATTACCAGCTGCACGGAAGACTTGTCTTTTATTAAGCCCTGCGTGTAGACCAAATATTTGCCTGGGTTTTTTAACACGTTCTCTGTGTGTGTACTGTGATGATTACCACATTTCTTGCGTTCTGGGGCCGCACTTCGCTGTGAATTGCCCTCTCGGTCACCCCGAGGAGATGGGTGCTTCTCAGGCGCTTACCGGTGGATGTCAGCCAGGCTATACTGTGGAACCCCACCTCGGTCAAAATAAAGTCCTGAGAAGGCTAATTCAAGGCGGCCTGAAGATAATACAATTATTAAATGCTTCTCACTCTATTTGCTATGCGTTATAAATACATACACCAACAAGATTAACAGAGCGTCTGCTTATTTGCCTCAGGTTTGCATGTACGTGTCTACAACCGATCTAAAGCAACGATATGCGCGTCATCTGGAAGTGGGCGGCGGCTCCATTAGATTAAGCAGGACCCGAAGGGGTGTGCGTAGACTTGTGTGGGTGCGGGCCCTTTGTTTCCATTGTGTGTGTGATGAGCACTTGGTTGTCGACTTAACTTTAACTTTAACAAGCTCCACATCTTCTCCGGGCCAAACTGGGATGAGGTGCTGCTGCAACGCTGGTCCGTGACAATGCCAGCCAACTCGTTTACAAGTGCATTCCAATATTTGTTGTTGTTGTTGTTGTTGTTCAGTTTTGTTCCTGCACCCTGCCTCATCAACATCAGCAGCTTGTTCAGTTTATTTTAAACAGTTTAATTGCGTTCGGTTCCCTGAAAGTAATGCATAAAAAAACGAGGCAGGAGAACACGTTTGGGTCACAAACAGGATGCAGTGCGATCCCTCGTAATAAACTTGAAATAGAAAACTGTCTCGAGGGCCAGAAGAACTCTTTTTAAATGGCTGTGATGGTCTGGTAGCCATTTCTCCCATTTAATCTCTTGTCCAATCATGACACGTTGTAAAACCTCTGCATCCTCAGGCAACGGAGATCAGTGGAACCCTGTTATTCTGACAGCCGCCATGGCAACTGTTGCCCACTGCTGTTCAGCTTCCTGTTGGAGCAGAACCGGCTCGTATGTAATTGCCGGTGTTGACAGGAATCCAATAACAAATACAAACGTTTTGTTTGCTCATTACAATTAAACCACAGAGCCTCAAACCACTACAATTCATTCCTATCATAGCAGCACAAAGGGCTGTTTGCATAGTGTCCGTGTGTCTGGTGGATTTGTATCGCGTGTCAGGTTTGAATAATAAATGCTTTATTTGTCAATTGTCCACTGTAGCAAAAGTTACACACTTTGAGCTTTGCGCTGAATCTTTCAACAATGTCCTGGTTTTTGGTTTACGTGAATTGTGCTCCTCCAGGTTTGTTAAAAGGCTGCCTGATAAAAGGCTGCGTTGGTCCGCAATTGTTAAAAGATTCAGGTGTAGAAGAACTTTTGCTCCAGGGGATAAGGTTAATTTACAGGATGTTCTTGAAATGTAGAAAAACGTAACTGGCCTCAATTGGTGTTCCTGGTAGTGGGGTGGTCATGAAGGTAATTTATTAACTAGACAAGAATACTTGCATACCACATATGATAGGGCCAGGTTTAGCTAGATTGAATATGTTTATTTTCACAATATATATGAAGTATAGTATCATGGCATGATTTTGGATTTGATGGTCATGGCAATCTACAGTTAATACTACTCAATAAAGATTATGAAAAATGCCGAAAGCTTTAAATGGCTTAATTCGGTTTTCACTGTTCCATAAACTTGTTGTGATGAAAGAATTCTTTCCTCACCGGTTATTTCAGTGGAATTTCACTTGGTTTTAATGGCTGTTAATTTTTAAAAGGGCTTGATTTCATTAAAGTGGGTGGAACGTCATATTAAAGTTGCAGTTCAACACATATTGAAAGCGGTTGGAAACAAGGGTTTCCCATGCCCTTCCACTTTCCCAGGTGGGGCGGTTTTCAAACGCATAGACGATAGCTCTATGTGGTCATTTCAATGGAACACCAAATCCAGTGGGAACATGTCATCTTATTAACCCATTTATATGCATATCAAACGTATCCTGCACTGTTGGTTGAAAACTGGCGTTGAGCATCAGTGTGACTAGACCCTTTGATCCATAAACAAAACAACGTGCGTGAGAGTCGACTCGTGGTGAGAGCCACCGAGTGCACAAAATGATGAAAATATCCTACAGTATTTTACAATATCACGAGTTAGATGCAGTTTTTAAGTGTGCAGCCCCTCATGATTGATCTGTTTGAAAGGCACTGTGGTCATGAGTAAGAGATGTTGTGTGTCATGTGTCCTTCCTTATGTCTTGGGGCCTGAAGCGTGATCGGGGCCGACGCCAAGAACGGGATCCGCGTGTTCCTCCCGGACATCGGCATGTTCCTGACGGGCCTGGCCGTCTGGCTGGTGTGCCGCAGCCTGGTGCAGAAGAGGCCCCCTGAGGACATGGCCCAGGACAATGCTCACTTCCAGTCAGAGGACCTGGTGAGGCGCCGCCACTGCACCGCCGCTCAATGACTGTCATAAATGTCTGTCTGCCTGTCTGTTTCTCTGTCTGTCTGACCCTCTGTTTGTCGGACGAGGATGTGGTGAGACACAGCCGCCACACTGCCTGTCGTCTCAGTCTCTCTGTCTGTCTGGCAGTCGGCCTGTCAAATGTCTGTCTGTTTTTCTGTATGTCCGTCATTCTGGCGCTCTGTCTGTCTGACGGTCTGTCTGTCTGTCTTTCTGTATTTCTGGCTGGCTGTCTGCATGCCAGCCTGCCCTTTTGTATGTCCAGCCTATCTGTCTTAATGACAATGTATATTTCTGACTGTCTGTCTGTCTGTCCGTCTATCCATGTCTGTCTGCCTCCCTAATGGATACATGTATGTTGACATCGATTTTACAGTATTATGTATTCTATGTCTGTCAGTTCAGTCAGTCTGTCCTTTATTCCCTTTTAAAAAGGCTACGGCTGGCCATTTTCCTTGGGCCATTTTTAGTTGAAAGGACTTTATATACAGAGATTATATACATTATAAAAATATCAAATGTGTGGGTGACTCAGAACACACACACACACACACACACACACACACACACACATACACACACACCTTCTCCTGGCACGTCGTTGGCTCTCTTTATAGCTCTGAGTTAATTAAATCCACATTCACTCTCACTGTGGCACTCCCGTTGGAACAGATGGCCGTGCCCCCATTAAGTACACCAAAACCATCAAATGAACCATCGCTGACGTTGTGAACCCATACTTCTCAACCCAGTTCAAGTTTATTTTATATTCATTGACTTCAAGTGAAGGTTTGGCTATTCAACCGGCCAAAGTCAGTTTGGTGGGGTGCTGCTGCTGTTGCTGTTGTTGTTTACTACGACAAACAGTTTCCACCAGGGTCGGTGGGTGAGGCTTCTGGGTGTGTATGCCATGATGACGTAGAGATGTAGAGACGCAGGCCGGTGGCGGGGGACTGTGACGGCCGGAGTCACCTGTTGCTGACAGATGTTTCAGGACCACGGAGAGTGCGGTGGTCCGGTAGCAGGCCACCTCTCGCGTATCTCCCGACAAGAAAGCCCTTTGTGTTGAAGCAGATATGTCGGTCAAGCAAGGACATTGTGGCGACCCACTTTATTTTCAGCTCTACAATTGAAGTCCAAAAGCTAAATGTCCTACGTTCACTACATGGTTGGTACATGTTGCTGTATTACGCCATGGCCCCAACAGCTGCACAGGTTGACTAGGTATAGCTTAGTCCTAGACTCAGAGAAGGCTGTCATACCCTCAGTGATTGTGCCTTCAGTGGTCACATCAACGTGTTTCTCTCCTCTAAGGAGGAAGAGGAGAAGCTGAGCCTGGAGGGCAACATCCTGCTGGAGGAAGACCACGAGGCCGGCTACGAGGCCGAGGGAGACGATGACGAAGAGCTGTCCGATGAGGAGGAGGAGGACGACGAGGAGCACGAGGGGGAGGAGGAGGAGGAGGAGGTGAAGGAGAGTGCCAAGATGAAGGTCCTGCGGATCGTGGCGGGTGTAGCTTCCAAAGTGAAGGAGATCATCGGGGACCTGATCACCACCGCTGGGAAGGTGGTGGTCACCATCTTGCTGGGCCTTACGGGTCAGTGCCGGGATGCTGCCAACTGGCCGCTTGTTCGTCGACTCTCTCAATGTTATGGATGCATTACTGTTGTGGAAGCATAGCTTGTCCCTGTGTATGGATTTTGAAGTTGATTGTTATTTCAGTCTCAAAGCGTAATACACTGTGTGGTATAACAAACGCATTGAGTTAAAGTCCCTGGTCTTGGCTTTGTTGTCCATTTTGACTAGCAGATTATTGGGGTATACATGATGAGCGCCAATAGGATTGACCAGGCAGGTCAGGTATTGGGTATTGATGTATGTTTATTTCTCCCTTGGAAAAGATACAAAACAACTGAAGCTCTTTGACCCTGACCTTCTCTAGATATCACCTCGGTCTCAACTAAATGTGTGTGTGTGTGTGTGTGTGTGTGTGTGTGTGTGTGTGTGTGTGTGTGTGTGTGTGTGCAGGCGCCATGCTGCCCTCGCTGACCTCGGCGGTCTACTTCTTCGTCTTCCTCTTCCTGTGCACCTGGTGGTCCTTCTGCCGCACCATCGACACGCTCCTCTTCAGCTGCATGTGCGTGCTGATGGCCATCTTCAGTGCTGGCCACCTGGTGGTCCTCTACCTCTACCAGTTCCAGTTCTTCCAGGAGGCCATCCACACCAAGGACACCTTCATCAGGTCAGAAGATACACCGGAGAGGGCACCCCACCACAAACACAAAGATACACTGTTTCAATGTTAATATGCCGTGAATTATTATAGAATATAATTTTTTATTAATTAATATATATATATATATTTTTTTTTTGGTGTGGTGTGAGAATAGCTTTAGGAAGATCACTATTAGGGTGTGTTTGACATGCATTCATTTATCAAGGCTCGAAACCAAACAAGGTCATTTCTGTTGTCTGCAAATGCTAAGAGGCCCTATGCTACGAGCAACAGATTCAATTCACCAGTGATGTGTTGTATCCCAAAGTCATCCAGTCCGTGTATACACTGCTAAATATTATTGTTACACACGGCAAGGCCCAGAGAAAATCCAAATCCCAGCTGCATGGAGGAACACACTCCTACCCTCAGTGCATCAAAAAGCCCTCAAAGCCCCTTCCTCTGCAACCAACCGACTTATATTATGCATGAGAAATTAACTAATTACCTGCTTGTGGCCGGGGCGGTGGAACACAGGGGTTCAGAGCCAAGCCACATAGTGGGGCGGCTTGCCAGCATAAAGCTTTAAGAGGTGTAGCATACACAAACTCTATAGCAGGAGGAATTTCCATTAGGTCATTAGGACTTTCATTGTCATGTTCCTTGCAACACCACGACCTGTTTAATCCTAGAAATATTTTGTGTTGCTGCCGAATCGCGTCGAATCTCCAAAATACCGGCAGTAGTGTATCACGAAGGACAGTCGCTCCTCGCCCGTCTTCCTCCTCCAGGGCTGGTATCGATTCAAAGGCTTTCTCATTTACAAGCTGTGGTGAGTCGGGGCCAATGACATTAAGGCCTATGTATAGCCCGGCCGTCTGCAGTCCTCGTGAATCTGACATGGCGGTCCCGGGCCGCCATCACCGCCAGCCCAAGGGCAGGCAGGAGAGGCTTTGGTTATGATGTCGTATCGACAAGGGGCTCTTTGGCAATCCAACTCCTTACCTGCCTTTTATCGCCTTTTAAAATAAAAAATGTCTTGTATTCTATACATAGATGCCATGGGGGGTGCAAATGTATTGATCTCAAGGCGGTGATGCAACTGCAGCGTTTTGGAGTCTGCTTGTATGGGTGAAGGGTGATCATAGTCACAGTAGCGGTTTCAGTTAGGAGACAAAGTGTTTCCTAACTCTCCTAAAGTGCAAAGTGGCCCTGCTCGCTGTGGCACAAAATCCGCATGCCACACAGTGTATGAAATATATTTTGGGGATTCTAATTTTTACATCTATTTTTTCAATGATGGACACTTCCAAAATATACAATTCATCCTGAATCTCTTTGTATTTTTCACTCTGCATTAAATTGCTTCAGTAAATCAGGGTGCAAATGGCTTGAAATGGCCTCCCTAATAGATGGCATTAGTAGAAAGATCCAAGATATTGACCAGTCTTTTTATACATTTACAGTGTATGCAGAGCTAATTTTGGAAGTCTTGATGTCTCGTTAAGCTGAACACACTCCCTATTTCCCCATCAACCCTTTTCCGGCGCGTGCGTTGTTGTTGACTTTCCATAGCACCGTTGCATTTGTGTTTGCTGACGTGTAAACCAAAAAATAAACAAAAAAAACATTGTTGATTCCAAAGTAGCACACGCAGGCTTCCCCTGTCTGCGTGTTTAGGGGAAACTCGCAGTGCCCAGCCCTGTGTTGGACACAAGCAAACCCCCCCCCCCCCCCCCCGTGCTCCATAAATATACTGTTATTGGACAATAGGCCGGCACAGTGGCGGTCGCAATAGTATCCATGTTGACAGTGGACTTGGCCTTGTTGGCGCGTTGACTGACACCGCTGAGAGGCCTGGCTTCCACTCCACTTCCCGTCTCTCCCGCCTTCACAATAGAAATCCCCAGCAGTCATGAGTCATGTGACTCCCCCTCCATGCAGCTGCAGGCAGGGACTTTTCAGGATGCAGTGTTTTCAGGACGTCGACTCCACGGACTCCCCCACTTGGAACAGAAAGGTCCAGGATTATCTAGGGGCCAGGAAGCCCAAGGAAGGCTCCTCTGTGATATATGCCCCGTACAGTTCCTGTGCAGGAGGTGGACCTTTTTTGTTCTTATTGTGGGAAAAACTGGGTCATGGCAACCTTGTACTGTATATCCTCTGGAATTATCAGCTCCAGTGTTTTGAGTTAGTGGGCCATTGTTGACCATTAACCACCATTATAGCTTTCACGTCACTCCCCGGATTTCCCCTCCACCTAAGCAGACAGTAGGGATTTGAGAACAGCATCCATGCATTTAAGTTGTCTATGATCACCAGCGATAACTGTACATAAACTCCCTTGACGTAGGAACACCTATGTCCGTTGTTCGTCATTTGCAGTGGCCAGATCAGCAACTTTGGGAGTATTTAAGTTCAACAGAGCGCATAACGCTGCATTTTCTCATGGCTTTTGGAACGCTTCCATCTCCTCCTCATCCATCCCCTTGGCCTGGTTTACCCAATCGATAATCCCTTTTCAAAATGGAGAACCCAACACTAAATAATGCTGTGCACTTTTCTCAATAAAAAAATGGCCTCATGCTCCGAAGGATAGCTTTGAATGGGGTCATGGCTTTAAAACCAAGTGAGAGAATTTGAAAAACATAAAAAAAACTTCATCAGTGCGGTTGTAGTTGTTGTTGTTCAACTTAGTGAACCTGCAAAGTGGTGGATGCTTTAAAGGTTCCATGGCATGAAAATCACTTCACTTTATGAGGTTTTCTAACATTAAGTTGAGTTCCCCTAGCCTTCCTATGGTCCCCCAGTAGCTAAAAATTGCGTTAGGTGTAAACCGAGAAGTAGGTATCTTGCTCTGCCTTTGAAAAAAGGATCACTGAAACGCTTCGATTTGGGAGCTGGCTCCATATGACGTAATATGAGGCCATGTTACCTCCCCTTTCTCTGCTTGGCCCGCCCAGAGAATTTGGCCCGCCAATGAGACAATGAGCTAGGACCGTGCGAGTGCCACGTGTGTGTGAATACACACACTGTAACGCAAGTGTTCTTTGTTATTTGGATAACCGTTCTGCTGTTGGTGTTATGGCGCATAACACGCAACACAATAACGCAAGCTTGCATAAAGCTCCCATTTGGTGAAAAAACTAGACTGCGTCGGGTTGGTTGAGAAGGAATTGGGAAGCGTGACATGGAGGAGAAAAGGATTGTTGCCCAGGATTGTCCGTCGGAGCCCTGCTGAACGCTGCCCGTTGCCCGGGGTTGTCTCCCGATGGAGCCCGGCTGGGCGGGCAGCCCCGGGGTGGCAGCGTTCAGCGGGCAGTGGGGCTCCGATGGACCACTGCCGAGGTAGCAGGCAGCGGGCAGCGGGGCTGTGCGGGCAGCCCCGGGGTGGCAGCGTTCAGCGGGCAGTGGGGCTCCGATGGACCACTGCCGCGGTAGCAGGCAGCAGGCAGCGGGGCTGGGCGGGCAGCCCCGGGGGCGGGCAGCAGGGCTCCGGCGGGAAACAACACCGGGCAGCGTTCAGCGGGGTTCCGACGGACAATCCTGGGCAACAATCCCTTTCTCCTCCATTTCACGGTTCAGTCTGTACTTTGACATGGAAGTGGAAGAACCAGAGGCGTCTGAGAACCCGACGCAGTCGTTTGAGATTCATAATATCATCCGGAGGCACGAACAGCTTTTGACCATGATAATATATATTATATTATATTATATAGATATCTAAATATAATATGATATTATTTAGATATAGAGCTCCAGGACTCCCGCCGGAGCACCCTGAGTGTTCAGTGTTGGTACCGTGGTACCGTGGCCGCAAGCTGCTCAGGGCCACACCCCCACCCTCCACCTTGACCCGCCTCTAAATACGGCACGTTTGTGGAGAGCTCATTGTGGGACTGGCTCGTAGTGGCTGTAACTCTGCACCAAGGCTGAATTTCTTGAACGTCTTCAAGTACTGTATTAGGGGCCCACTAACACCTATATTAAAGCATCTATAAAATAGCATGCCATGGGACCTTTAAAAACGTTTTGTAGATTTAACATTAAAAGCCATCACCTCTTCGATGGCATTTTGTTCTAGTTTTTGGTTCAGCAGTAAAGCGGATCTTCCTCAAGTGCCAGGCTGTAAAATGTGTAATGGTGACAAACACTGAAAGCTGAGAAACCGTCACTAAAAGCAACGAATAATGCCTGCCAGTCTTAAGAGCGAAAGCTGCTCCTTGAACCAGGAAAAGTAAAGTTAACTCGTTGGCATCCTATGTAACCCTCATGCTGCTACAGTGGATTACACTAGCGCACACTGACTGCACTCTCGCCGCATTGTATACACACTTTTGATTTAGTCGCATTCCCCTTTGACGGCAAACTGGCACGAGTTGTGGCGCACTTCACGGCGTCCTCTGTGAACCATGCTCCACACCTGGTATGATATCCCACACTTTTTCTTCTTCTCCCCTCCCCCCTGCCCTCTCCATGCAGATTGTTTGGCATCTCCCCCCTCATCCAGAGTGATTGCACGCGCACGTGGAAGCTCATCAAGAACCCGGATCTCTACTGGCACCACTTTGTCAACCCGGGGATGCTCCTGCTGCTGTACTACACTCTGGCCACACTCATCCGCCTCTGGCTCCAGGAGCCCATAGAGCAGCTAGAGGTGGGCCCCTCTGTCTCACTGGCCGTGCACTGCACAAAGGTTCCTTTAGTTGGGAGGTTAAAGCTGCTGTAGGTAGGATTCGAGAGTTGAAAAGAGTGAGATTTTTTAATAAAAGAACCCCAACAAAAATAACTCCCCTGCCTCTCTGCTCTCTCCATCCCTACGCTTCCACTGTGATTGACCAGAGAGAAGGATTCTCAAATCAGGGAAAGAGATGCTATTATTGGTCATAAATGAACTGGGAGCGGTGTAAAATGTCTCATATAGAGGCAGGTGTGGTCAACTCAAAACAGTTATTCTCAGCGCATGTCACTCATTATTAGCAATTCAAGTGGCAATTCCACTTGTAACAAAATACTACTTGTTGTGATATGGATCCCCCTGGGTCTGAAATAAAGAATTATACTACTAATACTACTAATAATAATAATTGCAGTGAAGTCGTACCTACAGCACCTTTAAAAGGAATATTGTATGCGTCCCAACTGTAAACATTCAAATTAAGCTTCACTCAGATCAGTGTGCAGATCTAATCCGATATTGATTTACTGTTGTGCAGGTGAGTACAGAAGTTTATGTGGCATTAAATATCATTCCCTTTCCAGGAAGGGTCGATTGCTGGGTAAACCGGTTGATCAAACCAGAAGTTATTTATGTTGGCGTGCATCACCTAGATGAACTTGTCTCCTAGATAGACAATCTGTACTGACTGTACTGTTGTCAAAGAGAGTTCAACGTACCCCTCACCCCTTCTGCAGTCAGTCTCTGTAATCAAGATCTGGGCTTGCTGTTCCTTCTGCACCAGCGGCACCAGTTTCGATTAGTTGTGCTGAAACAAAGCGGCCATCACTCTACATCATTCGGAGCTGAACAGGCCCCTCCGCACGCGTCCACATCCCCATGACTAAATCACCTAGATCTCCAAAACACTGAATAGAGATACCGATCACAGGGAACCGCCGTCCTGGTAATTAAACACCCAACCGCGCCGCTGACTGATGAACCCCTGTGGAGCGAGGAAGTCCGACCTGTCCTCCATCTGCCCCACACCCCCCCCCCCCCCCCCCTCCCACCGAGAAAACGTCCGCTGGATCTGTGAGTTTTCAATATTGCCAGCAACCACATCATCACAATTAAATGTCACGTTAGCTGAGCTGGCAAGAAGTGAATTGCGGAGGATGAAACACACGTATCGTGTCCGTCCAGCACTAACATAAAACAGTTCAATCTTGGCGGTGGCGGTTGATGGCGAGTCTTTAGGAAATCACTGGCAGTGAATTCATTGTTCTTTCTTCAACATTTAAAAATATTATTGGTAATGGTAAGATGAACTGTAAACAGGAAAACTAAGGTTGAAGAAAATATCATTAAAACAATATGTTGCGATATTGTGCCAAGATTGCAAATACAGGTCTGTTATATTTTTGTTTATTTAACCTAAGACTAGCACTGGAAAAACCTCACTGGGATTAAGAATATCTACCGCAGGAATCTCCCGGCCAAAACAGACAGAAAGCAGCAGACACAGCACAGCTCTGGCAGCCAGCTAAAACCAAGAGGAGTAGGAAAACACAATGAGCAACTGTAACTACAACAATGTTGTGAAGTCCTCCTCATAGACTATCACAGAGGGATGTTGAATTAGAAGCTTGATAAGGTCTTTGTCCCCATATAGTCCAGGATCGTGACCATAAAGAGGCCTGCAGGGTGCCAGGCTTTATCAGACCCCAAGGCTAAGACCCAACATAATGGAGTTATAGATTAGAGGGTTTTTATAGATGGGTCAATATACTCTTGTCAACCATTAAAGACCTGGGATGAGGCCTGTATGCATTATCGACCGCCTCCCCCCCAACCCAACACACTCACACATATACACCCTACACCATACACCAAAGTGTGTGAGAGTGTTTTTATTTTTTTATTTGCTTACCTTACACTACAACACCAATTCAGTTGTGATTGTAATGTACTTTTTGCGAGGACGACAGATTTGGTCTGCCTGGGTAAGCTGTGGTCCAGAACCAACCACGGCTATTGGGTTGTCTGATTGTATCTCCAACTAAAGGCCGCTGCTACAGCATCCGTTTTGTATTTCATGTTTGCCCTACCACAACAGGAAACAGACTTTTATTGAGTTTATTGAGAAGTGATTTGTTGCGAAAAAATGATTCATCTTGAGTCAAGTTTGTTGCAACGGTGAAGTTGCAATTGCGAGCAGTACACAATACTCTGAAACAAAAACAAGTGTGACAAGTACGCTCCTCCAGCAGCTGAGTCACTCCCCCTACCCCCCCCCCCCCCCCCCCCCCCCCCCCTCCCCGGACGGAAGACCGAGCCAAGTGTCCACTGGGACACGCAGAAGAAGAAGAAGAAACGATCAAAGGAGGAGATATGCCTACGTCAACCCAGCGGCTATCTCTGTTTACACAGGACAAGGAGGAGGCCGAGGGGGAGGAGAAGGAGGAGCTGATCGGCAACGGGACGAGCAGCTCGGCAGAGAGGAGGAGGCATATCTGGCGGCTCACCAGCCGTGCCACGGATGAGAGGGAGGTAGGCCGACCGGGGTGGCAGAACCCCAACCGCAGCCTCACCTGCAGCCAGTCCAGCACAGTGTTCTATAGTGGCAGCTTTATTGTGATGGTGATGAGCCGGACCGGCCAAACGGTCCTAGAAAAAAGTCCTGGGAGCATCAAAAAAATGAACGACAATGAACTGCTTGATAGGTTTTATTAGACCGGATGAATCACATTTTCATAGCTTTTGCCTGGCGATTGTTTTCCCTGCTTGTGCCTCGGATCTCAGCTCCATTATAGCGACAACTGTGCTGCCTTATTGGATAGATTTCAGCTGCAATGACTGCACACACACAAACACGTGCACGTTAACATGCACACACACATACACACAAACACACACACACGCGCACCCACATGCACATGCACGCACACAAACACACACACATATACACACACACACACACAGCTGCATTATTCCCATAACTATGTCCATATATCCCTGTCTGTGCCAGCAGCCCCTTCGTGGTTTACAAAGCATCTTTTTTTTTAAGGTGGCCAGACACTGATGAATGATGGGCATGGTTTTTGCACAACAGTGCAGTTTAGGCTTTGTTGCTGCTTGTCAGAGCCTATAAAGAACAGACAGAGGTCTCTCTGTCTCTGTCTCTGTCTCTGTCTCTGTCTTGCTGTCTCTCTCTCTGTTTCGCTGTCTCTGTTTCGCTGTCTCTGTCTCGCTGTCTCTGAAGTGCTCTCTGCATCTCTCTCTGTCTGTCTCTATTTCTGTGTTTGTCTCTGTCTACCACTCTCCCTGTCCCTCTCTTGCTCAGTCTCTCTATCTCTTTTCTCTCTGTCCCTTTCTCTGTCTCTCTGTCTCTCTTACCCTCTCTAGCTCTCTCTCTTTATGTCTCTGTCCACCTCTCTGTGTCTCCTGCTCTCTCGCTCTCTCTCTATGTGTGTGTGAGTACAGCAGCAACTCATCAATAACACACACACCACGCCCCGTCTGCTCCCCCCCCCCCCCCCCCCCCCCTTCCCCTCCCTCCCCCACACAAGCTGCTGCCCACACAGGACTACAGCATATCTGAGGTGGGAACCACTGTAACTAAACAAAACCCACCCCACCCAACCACCCACCAAACCCACCCTGCATCCTTAGATAAAATAATAAAATTGAGACACCCCCTTGTCCTCTACTCATCCCTCTCTATCTCCTTCTCATGCTCTCTGTCCTCTTGAACCCTGAGGTGTAGAGTCTGCCTGTGGCTAGCTGGATTCTCCCCTGCAGCATCACATTTAGCCCAGGGCTGAAGCGTTTGACACGTCTATGGTCACCGTCTTTACCATCAGGGTGCATGCCCTTAAGTGTCGTGGAAAGAACACTTAAGCCCTGCGCTAAAGAAAAGAAAGTCCCTCAAACTAGTGGGATGTCCTTCCTCTGCAGATGTGGAGCATCCAGGTTCTGATAGTTAGATAGATGTTCTCCAGATGTTTGTGGAGTTGAGTCATCAGGATTAGATCGTGAACAACCAACCGACCATTTGACACAAATTAGTATATTATTTGACTTTCTGAACCTGGTCTTTCCCATCTTTGCAACTAAAGCAATAATCAGCAACTTTTGTCTGCCGCACTTTTGACAAAAATGTGTTCTGATAGAGTCATGTTTTTCATGTGTTGGTTTGATATGATAACCATGAGACTTAATCAAAATACAAATTAATCAAAACGAAGTGTGGCGAGCCAACATTGCTAATAGCCGCTTTAAAGTGTCAGACAAATGCAAGCATGCTGATATCATGGATGTAAATGCATTGTGATGTGCATGTGGAGATGGTTCCATAGAGCCTCGTATTGCGTCCTACTCTAAATGTCTGCGTGATGCACTGCAGGGTCCCAACGAGAACTCTTTTGAATTCACCACCACTGATAATGGACCGGTCAGTGTGGATCTCTACTCCACCCCGCACTACAAAATGGACCAGTCCACGTTCAATCCAGACCCAGGTGAGACGATAGAGCATCGGTTGTTCCATCAGCTTCATAGGGGGTATGCTGGACCAATATGAATACAGCTTTTCTTTGGGAATAATAATAAAACTAACTTTGCAATGTCATTTAACAGATTATGTTCCTATGCCATGTCACCAAATAATGCAATTTGCATTATTTGTCTTGGCGCTCTATATTATTTATGAAATGATTGTGTGATATACAAAAAGTCGTCACACACACACACACACACACACACACACACACACACACACACACCCACACACCCAAAGCCTTGTGCCGTCATGTGTGCCTGTGATTTCAGAGACAAAGCACGAATGTGTGTACGAAGTGAGGCTGCCCTCTGAAATGGGTATGGAGGGAGGGAAGAAGGATGGAGAGGAGGAGGAGACGACGGCGCAGGAGGACGGGGACGGGGAGAAGGCCAGTGCTGTGGTCACCGTCTTCCGTTTCATCATGAAGCAGAGCTACATCTGCGCTCTCATCGCCATGATGGTGAGCGAGGGTCGGCTGGGAAATGAGTGGGGAGAGATGGGAGAAGAGGGAGCCTTTGAAGGGTAAAACATGATTTGGATCCTGGGAATGAATACGGCAAGAGGTCTTATCAAGACCTGTATATGGATAAGCTTTATGTTTATGAAAAATAGAGCTGGCATATGCAATTCTCGCTGTTTGATAACTTAAGTCCATAGTCTTTATTCATTTTTAAATATTTAAATATTTGTGTCTCTTGTTTCCTCGAACTTGTGAGTTTAGCTGAAGAGTTTAGATTTGGAGTATAGAGAAGATCATAGCACTCTGAGCATTGCATTCTTATGATAATATTGAGGGGAAAATCCTTCCCCACTGTCTTTGACTTGTAAGAACATTGATGACCCAAATTATGTCTGTATGTCTGTATATAATGGTAGGAAACATCCCACATCCTGGCCACGCATTGTAACCTGAGGGTTACAGGCCTCATGAATCCCAAGCGCTACTCAAGTGTCCCGATGGCAGCCCGTTTCCTCCCGGTATAAACACGTCATGTTGCGCTGTGATCTCCACCTCCAGGCCTGGAGCATCACCTACGTCAGCTGGCTGACGTTCGTCTTCCTCCTGTGGTCGTGCATTCTGTGGATGGTGCGCGACCGCCGGCGCTACGCCATGATCACCTCGCCCTTCATGGTGATGTACGGCAACCTGCTGCTGGTACTGCAGTACATCTGGAGCTTCGAGGTCCTGGATAAGGTGCCAGGCTTCTTCCTCAAGGGAAACGTGCCCTTCAGCGAGCTGTGGACCAAGGTATGCCGACTCAGTCATCCAAACAATGTACAGACCCCACCCTCCTCCAACACCACCACCACCACTACCAGCTTAACCGAGATGCGGCAATAGTGTTTCATGGTCCATGCAGTTCAAACAATTAACTGACAACAGAGTTGGTATTTCAAAGTCTGGGTGGAAAATGAAAGTGAAAAAAAACAGTCTATCTCACCCAAGTCCCTGATGTCACTTCCTGTCTTGCAGTCAGAGCAGGACAGAGGTGATACCAGGGTCTGTTTAGTATCGCCGTCGCCACACAATCTATTATATTTCCATTGAGTGTGTGTACGTGTGTGTGTGTATATGGGTCTGGGTGGACCTGGTTAGGTGGGTCTGGTTCGATGGGTTGAGGTCTGTATTTGTTTCGGTGCGTAGGCGACGGTATGTAGGGAAGTGTTTAGGTGTACCTGTGTGTGTGGTGTGTGTATGCGTGTTTCCGTGTGTGTGTAGCTGCATTTGCTATAAACACACAAACTGTGACGCCATGCTGTACCTCTCCAGATGCTGTGTCTGCTGAGCTTCTGGCTGCTGCTGAGGCAGACGCTGATGGAGCGGCAGGAGAAGATGAGCCGTCCGGATGCGGCTCTGTCCGACGTGGTGGTGGACCAGGACAAGACCAAGGGTGAGCACCACCACTTTCACTACCACGGTTCAGCCGGATCACACTCAATGTAGGGCCGCTCGATTATGGAAAAAAATCATAATCACGATTCATTGGGTTATTGAAATCACATTTATTTGAAGTAGTTTGAAAACATGATGCATTTATTCAGCATTTCTCTCCAAAAAAACACTTTGTAACCCCTGGGTTCTGTTGAGCAGAACGTGACTCTTGAAGCTTGCCGTAGATTAGACCCCACTCCTCTCCTCAGTCTCGCTGTGCCACAATTAATGAAGTGTGATTGAATACTGCCGAGTTGCAAATAAACTAGGGGCCAGGGTGGGGGGGAGGGGGGAGGTGACGAGGATTGGAGGAGACGGCTGGGCTGTGCAGCGTTCCCGCCTTTTCTTCCCTCCCCGCACCTGCTCCACAGTTGACAACTTTTTATTCATTATTACTTAATGAGTCTTAATGAGTAACTCAGTGTTAGTCATCGCGGTGCAGTGCAGTGCAGTGCAGTGGTGTGGTCGACTGTTGTAACCGAGATGCTGTTGCTGGCCTTGCTGTTTTTGGAGCAGAAGAGGAGGAGCGGAGGTCATCGGAGGAGGAGGGGGAAGGAGGGGAGCCGGACGTGGTGCAGGTACTGGGCAGCCTGATCATGGCCCTGCTGGTCAAGTACTGGCTCTACATCTGCAGCGGCATGTTCTTCTTCGTCAGCTTCGAGGGCCGCATCGTCATGTACAAGATCATCTACATGATGATGTTCCTGTCCTGCGTCGCCCTCTACCAGGTAGGCAATGGTCGCACGCCACGCCACATGGCCCGGCGGCGGCCGTGGCATTTGAGGTGCAAGGACAAACCAGATTTACACACGTGCACAAACACAGATTACGAGCACACATCAGTGTGCTCTTCTATGGCGTTTATGCACATCCACGCACGCACACGCACACTCGACAAGAAGACTCACACACACGTGCGCATATGCACACACACATAAACACAGGCATAGACACAGGTATACACATACGCACACACACACACAGACACACACGCACGCACAAATACACACACACAGTAAAGAATCCAATTTCCCAGTGTAGAAATCTGCTGACTAGTTTTAGCGGTGTCATAAAGTGACCCCCGATCCAGCCTTCTCCCTCCCACGATGCTTTAGGACTGCTTTATGCCCCGTCCCGTTATATTAATGTTCCCCGTTTCCACGGGAACCAGGCCAGCAGGTCATATCACATATCCCTCTGGGTTGATTTTTTTTCTTTTTTTTTCAACCCTATATTCCCAAGCACAATGTACCCATGATAACCAGCCTGCCTGCCTGCCTGCCCCTCTTCTCCCCACTCAGGTGCACTACGAGTGGTGGAGGAGGGCTCTCAAGTACTTCTGGATGTCAGTGGTGATGTACACCATGCTGGTCCTCATCCTGGTCTACACCTTCCAGTTCGACACCTCTCCGCCCTTCTGGAAAAGCTTGACTGGCATGGAGGAAGAGCAGTGAGCAGTGAACCTCTCCCCCCCCGCTTTCTCTCGCTCTGTCTTCGCCCTCTCTGTCTGTCTTTTGTCTCTCCCACTCAATTCCTTACTCTCTTCCTCCCTCTACTCCTGTCTGTATTTCTCTCCTATCTTCTCTCGCTCTCTCTCGATCTCCCTCTCTCACCCATATTGTTGTAACGTTGTTGTGTATGTTGTTTTGTTTTGTTTAATAAATGTTTGTTTTTTGTTTATTTATCCTAGAGTGGACAGAGACAAGTTTCCAATGAAATGTATCTATATTTCTCTCTGTGTGTCTCTCTCCCTTTCTCTGTGTGTCTCTCCCCCTTTCTCTCTGTGTGTCTCTCTTGCTGTCTCTCTGTGTGTGTCTCTCTCCCTTTCTCTGTGTGTCTCTCTCCCTTTCTGTGTCTCTCTCCCTTTCTCTCTGTGTCTCTCTCCCTTTCTCTGAGTCTCTCTCCCTTTCTCTCTCTGTGTCTCTCCCTTTCCCTCTCTGTGTCTCTCTCCCTTTCTCTCTGTGTCTCTCTCTCCCTTTCCCTCTCTGTGTCTCCCTCTCCCCAGGCTGGAGGATCTGGGCCTGGAGAGCTTCTCTGTGCCCGAGCTCTTCAGTCGCATCTTCATCCCTGCCTCCTTCCTGCTGGTCTGCATCCTCCACCTGCACTACTTCCACGACCGCTTCCTCCAGCTCACAGACCTGCAGGCCCTGGTGGCCAAGGAGGAAAGCACCATCTACAGGTGTGTTAGAGAAAGGGTTGGAGACTGGTGGATACATCTGGGAGAGATCCACAACACGCTTGGTTTGAAACCACCGTTTTTGGATTTAGGGTGGTGATAATTACTCCAGCAGAGTGCTTATCTTCCAGGGTTGTGCCCGTATTAAAGTGTTTAAATATATTTTCGTCCAACTGAAATGTGTTTTGAAGACTTCTTGAAGAGCCGCTTAAAAAAAAATAAAAAAGGGACAGGAGGTTGAAACCTCCACACCTCTTCAAACTCAAACAGACGGCCTGCCCGCTTGCTCACACACCTTCATTCGGCGATTGGTCGATGTGGTCGCTTCTGTGTCATGCTGTTTGTTCCGTGTCGCTTCTCATTGTTCATCGGTGACTGCAGTGTGCTGGTGTTGGTGTTGTGATGTGTTGACTTGTTGTCCATTGGTGCTCCCGTGAGCTTTTTGCCTGCCAGCTTACACATCCTCTCTGCTCCTCTCTCTGTCTGTGTGTGTGTGTGTGTCCCCTCCATCGTCCCCTTTCTCCTCTCACGTCCACTCCATCCATCCTCTCTCAGCCATGCTAAAGTCAATGGCCGTGTCTATGTGATCATGAATAGGTGGGTATCGTGCTCGCTTCCTGAAGCATCCATCCCAATCCGTCCCTCCCCATCCATCCTGAGATCCATTGCCCCCCTACTCCCCCATCCCTTCTCTCTTGGATACCAGAACCCCCCCCCCTGTCCGCCACCGCAGTACTGCCCCATCCTGGTTGCTCTTATGATGAATTATTGTTTTGTTCTAAAATCTCCAAAGCCTGCAGTGGTCACAGAGCGACTTTTTGCTGACACACTTGTGGTCAATTTAAGAAAAAGTTTCTGGATACTTTTAGTCTATATTTTTGCCTGAAGCCCCCTCTGCTATTGAAGCGTGCGACCATCAAACCTAACCTCAAACCTCCAAAAAAGAAGTCTTTCAAATGGTTAAACCCCGACCCCTGAGCAACCACCAAGCATGTCGTACCCAGATCTGATTACCCCTGAAACAAATAACGTGTCATATAACTTCCACACTCTGCATCGCACTCCCTTCCTCTCTTCTCCTCCCCCAACTCTCTTCTCCTTTCCTCCCCTCTCTCTCCTCCGTCCTCTCCTTTACTCTTCTCCCCTCGAATAACCCCGTTCCCTTCACCTGCACACGTTGTCCTCGGGGTCCTGCAGCACCACGGAAAGAGGGTTAATTTAACGGATGATCTGAGCAGCCTGACATTGTTGTTTTCTCTGTTCACTGTCCGCCGTGGCTTCTGTGTAACTTGTATTGTCCCGAGCAGCATCAAGCAAAAAATCTCTACGCAGTCGAGCAAGTAAGTTCGCTGCACCGCCCGATCAATGAGACAGTACTTAACCCCTGACATGCAGCCACATCATGCATCAAGCTCCACCCTCGGGTTTCCCACAGCAACCCCATCGTCTAGGAAAAACCTGTTGGCGTAGCTGCCCTCATCCCGCTCCTCCTCTGCCCCTCCCCATCCCCCTGCCTGTTATCATTTGTCCACTTTAAGACAAACAACAGCAGCCCTCTGAAACCCTTACACGTGATGTTTATTTAATGTGCATTGCCTATTGATCAGACTGCTTGGTATAATGTCTCTCTGCCGTTTGGTTAATGGAAATTACCGCTGATTAGTCCCATCCCATTGCTTGGAAGACGTCTGTAACTTCTGGGCGACGTCTGGCCTCACCGTTTGTTTGTGTGTGTGTGTGTGTGTGTATCGGATTGTCTGTGGCTGTGTTTGTGTCTGTGTATGTGTGTGTTTGACTTGTCTGTTTTGGTGTGTTTGCCTGTCTGTGTGTGTGTGTATATGTGTGTGCGCGCGTGCATGGGGTTCCCATTTGCATGCCATTTTGTGGCATGCAAATGTCATTTTGTCATTTTGTCATTTGGCCATTTCCTGTGCCTCTCGCGCGCAATCGTTTCCATACATTGCCGACTCGAATAACACGCTGTTTACTTACTTACTTGATCCGTGTTCTCCCCCCCCCATCCACTTCCACCTCCCTCACCTCCCCCTCTTCCCCCCCCCCCCCCCACACACACACCGGCTGACGTCCCAGGCTGGTGCATCCAGACGGCAGCCTGGCAGACCTCACCCTGTTCAGCTCCAGCTCGGTGGACGAGCCCTCCCTACGGAGCACCGAGGAGAGGGTGGGCGGGGTGCCCGAGGAGATGCTGGTGGTGGTGACGTCCACGGAGGAGGAGGACGCGTCGGCGGGGCCCGGCAGCTACCCCCTGGAGAAGCAGCGGCGGTCGGGCAGCGAGGGGAGCCAGCGCTGCAGCACCGGGGGCGCCACCACTGAGACCAGCACCGACCATAGCTCCGGTACGCAGAGCACGGTGACGGACGATGAGACGCGTCCACGCCGACTCGGACACTAGAAGAACGGTGTTTATTTGCGTGGGACGCATAAACTAGGTCTGAGTCTAACGGCAGCCTGGACGGAGAACAGGCGGGTGTCTTGATAGTCGACCACAGGGAAGAGATGCAGTCTATTGATGAAGTGTATACATGGCCCTTTGGCGACACATACAGAAGGGATTTGGAGGAGCAGTAGAGTATTAGTAGTAGCTATCTTACATGGCAACATTCGCAATCCGTCAGGATTTCATCATGTTTTCACCAAAAGATGACTCCACTGGGACTCTGCCACTGCTATAGTTTCATTTTACACTCACAGAAGAAGTCATGATGTGCTTGATTTTCCCCGCCAGGGCTCTTATTTTGATGTTTCACACTGGACACTGTTTGGCGGCGGGTGTTTTGTGCTTCTCTCCAGGCAACAGCAGTTTGCACGGCAACGCACTGTCCTAAGCATTTATTTTCTATGCGGCCTCACTCATCTATAAGCTGCAGGTCACATTAGTCAAAAGGCGCCAGTGTTCCCCTTGGCGCTCAAGTATCTGATGTCTGCAGTCTCACCCACCAGCCCATTAATTACCTGAAGCAGTGTCATAAAATATGCCGTGGTGCAGGTTCGGACGCCAACGGCCGTTCATCTCCAGCCCTCTGTTCCGACACCCCGAACGTGACCCTAGCTCCTGTATTTAGTTTTCTTGAGTTTTCTCTGTTGCCCGTGCCATTGTTCTGCTGGTAGTCAGAGAGCCACTGGCCTGCGTCATTCATTAGTGGGATTCACAGACATTAAGAGCCGTTGTAAATCTAACTAGCGTTTGTGTACATTACACCAAATGACCCAAGTGCGAAACATAAGCTCCCGTCAGAAAGCTCCCGTCAGTTTGTAATGAGCTGTGAGCTACGCGGGATACGCACTTGCACCCAGACCTTTATTCAAACAACAATGCCACTATGAACCATGAGAACGCATAGCCGCCGTAAAACAGACACAATAAATAAATAAATGCTCTAAACTTGGTGGTTGTTTAGACATCAGTTTGTTAGTCCAAGGCATCAGTGCAAGATTTAGGTATATGTTTCACAGACTCTAGGCGGTTGGAAAACAAGCCCTTTTACGATGTTGAGTCTTGGATAACTTATATGTATGTAAACATCTTTACAAAGACAGAAAATGAATCTTTGTGTCTGTTTATGAATGTATTTTTTTTCCCTAAAAGGAAATAATATATAGATGTTTCCTTTTAGCCCAATCCATACCAAGGTTATGGTGTCGGTGTGCCTCCTCCCCAGTGCTCCTCTGGTGTGTGTGTGTGAAACGTAACGTATGCTCCCTGCTCCCGCCGCTTCAGACCTGAAGAACAAATGGCACCTGGTGGTGGACCGGCTCACGGTGCTGTTCCTCAAGTTCCTGGAGTACTTCCACAAGCTGCAGCTCTTCATTTGGTGGCTGCTGGAGATCCACATCATCAAGATCGTGTCCTGCTACATCATCCTGGTCTCCATCAAAGAGGTACGCAGCACGACAGCCGGGACCACAGCCACACAATGAATGTTTTATCTGGAATAGCGGAGTTGAAGAGATTCTGTCGAATGGTGACTCAATCAGCAGCCGGTATCTTTCTTGCCAAATAAGGGCTGGTCTCACCAAACAGCTTCCTGTCCATTCTTTGACAGTTGTTTCACCCTGAGACACATGGGCGTGGAAGCATTTCCGTGTAACATCAACAACACGTCACGTGACGCATTAAAGCCCCCCCCTAACTCACAGTAGCACCCTGCCTCCCTTTTAATTTGACATAAAAACCTGGGAAGGGATTTGCTTGCCTGCTTTGTTTTGCACAGCACTATGTGATGTGTATTATTCATTGTGCTGAATCAGCTTCATCTGCATTGATTTGAACCGCAGAGGTCTGAAAGCCAAGCCAGCAGCGGTACGGAATGGGCCAGCTTCTGTTTAAAACCAGTGTGGTGTACCGACATAAAGAGTGTCTGTGTGGTTGTGCGTGTATGTATGTGTGTGTGTGTGTGTGTGTGTGTGTGCGTTGTCTCCCTGTCAGGTGTCTCTGTTCAACTCGGTGTTCTTGGCGTCCTGGGCCTTCGCCCTGCCCTTCACCCAGATCCGCCCCATCGCCTCCAGCATCTGCACCGTGTGGACGTGCGTCATCGTCATCTGTAAAATGTTGTACCAGCTGAAGTCCATAGAGCCGCATGTCTACTCCAGCAACTGCAGCCTGGTGAGCTGACACACTATCACTGCCTTCGTCTTTTTTAACTCAATCTCTGATGTGAACCACAAGAATCGATAGAGAATGGTCATTCCGAATGTAATCTCGTGACTTCATATCATTGGTGTCTATAGTTTTATTGAATGTATGCCGTAGGTGACTCACTAACTGTTGCTGACACCCCTCCTCTATCCACAGCCAGCAGGCTACAAACCCAAAATGATAGAAGAATTGACGAGTGAGTCTGTGCTTTATAAAGAGCCGGTGGATCCAGCCAACTGGGTGGGCCTCATGAAGTCCGAACCCCTGTTGGAATACCTGAGGGTAAGCACTGGTCTTACTGTGAGGGGGAGATGCATGCAAGGGTGTTATGTAAAAAATGTGTTAGAAATTGCATGGAAAGTAAAAACGTTTGTGTATGGGATATGTTCAAAACAAAATACATATGTATGGGATCAGGTCTGTGGTGCATGAATGAAAAGCTTTGCATGTCAAGGTTACCAATCAAACTGTTGCTCAAATAATTCCCATGACCACAAACGTACATAATGGCCATGCCTGAATTCACCCCCCTCTGAAGTGATTTGGATCCGCCAGAAAAAAACAATCAGGGATCCACACAACGTTTCTGCGTGAAGTTCCTCTATTTTACTATTTCCGCTGATGTGTCGTGTGTCAGAACAACTTGTTGATGCTGGCCATCTTGGCGTTCGAGGTGACCATCTACCGCCACCAGCAGTACTACCGGCTCCGCAACAAGCTGACCCCTCCCGCCGCCCGGATCATCTTCCATGGCATCACACGGCAGCACCTGGACCACGGCATCATCAACTTCGTCAAGTACTTCGTCAACTACTTCTTCTACAAGTTCGGACTGGAGGTACGCCGGGAGAACCACGGACGTCGAAACTGTCAACGGGGCCTGTTAACGCTCTTCCCAGTGTTTCCGTGCAGGGGATACGTAGACGGACTCACTGGGAACGCTTAGCCTTATGCTATGTTTACCTGTGGTGCTCACCACCATGGTGACGATCAGGGATTGTCTGTGGTCAGCATAGCCTTGATAATCTGTGTTTTCCACGTGGAATTATTGCGGAATAACGGGGTGGGGGGCGGGGGGGGGGGGGGAAACCAGGAGCTGGAAAATGTTTGTGTGTTATATTTATCTTGTTTAATGTCGATAATATAAATCATCCTACAAAAAATGTAATTTAGATATCATCTTGGATCGTTTTCATTTTGTGATGAAGAATAACACGAGGAAGAATAACATTGAATGTCTCTAATTACATCCTGGTCATTATATCCAAATGAATAATGAACATCAAAACATTTTCTAGAACGTATTCATAGTGAAGGGTCGGGATTCAGGGTCACAAATAATAGCCAAATGGATTTTCTTCATTCTATCGATGTCTTATATTTATATACTCTCTCTCTTGGCTCTTGTCTCTCTCTTGTCTCTCTCATCACTCACACACGTCTCCTCTGCTTTGTGTCTTTTGTTTTGCGGCTGGTGGTTGTGCGTCACGTCGCTCCCCCAGACGTGTCTACTGCTGGTGGTCAACGTGATCGGCCAGCGCATGGATTTCTACGCCATGCTGCACGCCTTCGCCCTCACCGTGGTCATGTATCGCCGCCGGAGGAAGGCCATCGCTGAGATCTGGCCCAAGTACTGCTGCTTCCTGGCCTGCATGATCACCTTCCAGTACTTCATGTGCGTGGGGATCCCCCCCGCCGCCTGCAAAGGTACAGCTGAATGTCAGGCGTCGGTGTGGTGAACAATACGATACAGGGGTTCAATCTGAGAGAATATAAGGTTCAGAGTTTACATAATCAGAAGGGACTGTTGTTATGTTGCGTTGTGCTCCCTGTTCTCCCTGATTATTTCTAGGTGACTGTTGGATTGTACATACAGAGGCTGAACAATAACAATAGACTGGAAAAAGTTGACAGAGCTAATCTACTGTTTGAGCTAATCTAATATTTGCTGCTCCTTTTGTGTTTGATTTCTTACAGACTACCCTTGGAGGTTCCCCAATTCTAACACAGAGTCGAACGTGGTGAAGTGGCTCTATATTCCTGATTTCCACACAAAGCCCAACCCAATGTTCCTGTTCTGTACGTATATTTCTGGTTGTTCTGGGCCTCTATAGTCTATATACTGCAGACAGGTTTTACTTTATCAATGGATGTCTCATGCCAGGTTTTCTGACAGAATGTGTGTTTGAGGGTCAAGTTAATGAGGAAGATGCTCTCCTCTCCTCTGTTCTCCTTCTTTCTATTTGTATCTCTTCTCCTCCTCTTCTCTTCTCTCCTCCTTTTCCACTCCTCCTCCACTCCGCCTTGCCTCTCCACCTCCTCTCCTCTGTCCTCCTCTCCTCTCCTTGCCATTCATCACCCCTTCTCCACGTTGCCTCTCGAGCTCCTCTCTTCTCTCCTTCTCCTTGCCTCTTCACTGCCGCTCCTCTCCCCTCCTCCTCTCCTCACCATGCCTCTCCAACTCCTCTCCTCTCTCCTCCCCTCACCTTGCCTCTCCACCGCTGCTCCTCTGTCCTCCTCTCCTCACCATGCCTCTCCTCCTCCTCTCCTCCTCCTCCTCCTCCTCTCCTCCTCTCCTCCTCTCCCAGATGACTTCATGCTGCTGCTGTGCGCCTCCCTCCAGAGGCAGGTGTTTGACGACGAGAACAAGGCGGCCGTGCGCCTCATGGCGGGGGACAACGTGGAGATCTGCCGCGACCTGGACGCCGCCACCTTCAGCGTGCACAACCCCGTCCCCGACTTCATCCACTGCAGGTAGACACCCCCCTCCGGGCTGCCTTCCTTCAGGCTCCCACGCGCGTGCTCCCTGAGGCCAGGGCAGGGTTACGTTGAGCTGGGTGCCTTACAGTGGATAAATGATTCCTCACTCTCCTGCACTCCCTGCTCCTTAGACTCAAAGGATTATTATTTCCTTCTCCCAATGGCTGAAGTATGCGGCGCCCTGACTTACTGATGTGCTCGGACATTCCTGCTAGAGGAAGCCGTTTCCTGTGTAACTCTAGAGGCGGTAGTACACACAGGAGTGTTTCTCACCTTTTGGTGAAATAACGGCAAACGTAAAAAACATTGACGGCAGTGGCTCTTGTTTGGCTCTCACACCGCTGAAAGGACGACGGGGTGCCCCGGTTGGTGAAGTTTGTGTTACGATTTATACACCGTTAGTTTGAACCTCCCTCTTCATTAGGAAGAAAGAAGTGGGCAAGGAAGGGAGCGATAATCTCAGGCTCAGGGCAACGGAACCGTCAGCGAAGCACCGCTGACCTGCAGGCATTGATTCGTTGTGCTCTTCTCATCATCCCACTGTTTTGATGTGCAGAGTGGGCAAGTCTTTTATTAACGCACTCTGTGTCCATCAACACAGCCCCCCCACCCCCCTGCCCCACCAAGTCCAGAGAAAGAGATTGGCGCTCCGGCCCACGCCGTCCGCAGTGCAGCCAGCGCTGCACTTATTTCACTTGTTTCCCCTCCAGGATCAAATTACGGACTCACAGGGAGGAGGAAGCAAGGGATGGGGAGGGGGGCAGTTGAGAGATAAATCCATAATCCACCAAAAACACTCTGTCCGTCACTCGGCGACTCAGACGCTTTTGCCCTGTACTCTAACTCAATAAATAGCTTTCAAGTAGGGAAGAGGTATTCACCCAGCGCCCTGATCTCCCGTCCCCCCACCCTGCCCCCCTAGCCCCCTTGCTGATGAAGAAGGACACTCACTCAGCTATTCCGGCCCATCACAACGTACACCGCCGTCCTGTCCGAACACACTTCATCATCAGAGCCCCCCCCCCACCTCCTCTTCCTCCTCATCCTCCTCCTCCTCCTTAACAGCCTTAGCCTTCCAACCTTTTTTTTCCGCCGGCAAACCGCAGGGTTATTAGCGCACGCTACTTCCTATCCCACCTTTCTTCCTGCGCCCTTTGTGCTAATGGCCGCTCTGAGCTGCTGCTGCTGCCTCTGTTTATGTTGCTGCTGTTCTCACATGAGGGCAAAACACGATCCATAACTTACGTTGGCCCATGTGAAGCAAATGGGGGTTCGTAACCATTGATGCGCTCACATGGGGAGGGCCGGCGTTCTACGCCCTAGTGTTCTGAGGAGTACCTGAGCTTTGAGCGACAGGGATCACGTTTCAGACGTCGCTCCCCGCGCCTCAGTCAAGCCTGCGTCTAATTCAGTCGCCGTGATTGATGGGCGGATTAGTTGCGCAGCAAAGTACCATAGAAGCCCTGTGTAGACACGCTGCATAGGCACTGTGCATTCAGTCAGCTGGTCAGACGAGCAGTGAATGTATCTGCTGGAGGAACCGGTCAGGCAGCCAGATAGTGTTTGTAACCCTGTGAAAGTTAAAAAAAAGAAGAATTGTCTGTGACTTTCAAACGTTTACATGACATATTTGGTCATATATATTTCCTGCATAATATCCGGGTTTGCAAACACTGCATCCATTAAAGAAAATGTAATGTCTTATTTTGTTCATCACATGGTTGGTTTTCCCTGTGCTAAATGTTACTGACAGTTGACTCCAGCGTCAGGACGTCCTAAGCCGAGGTCAGGGCTTAAACATTCACCGTGTGACCCCTCACCCCTGGCTGACAACCTCTCCTGCCTCCAGGTCATACCTGGACATGCTGAAGGTGACCATGTTCAGCTACCTGTTCTGGTTCGTCCTCACCATCCTCTTCTTCACGGGCACCACGCGCATCAGTGTCTTCTGCATGGGCTACCTGGTGGCCTGCTTCTACTTCCTGCTTTTCGGGGGTGAGCTGCTGCTCAAGCCAATCAAAAAGATCCTCCGCTTATGGGACATCCTTATTGCCTACAATGTCTTCGTCATCACCATGAAGAACATCCTGTCGGTGAGTTTACAACGTCGGGCAACCTTTTTCTGTTACTTTTTAAGTTTTTTTGCATGGTGCAAGGTCACAATGCATTTTATGTTTTAAGATGAAGTAATTACAGTTTTTAAAGGTGACATAATGTACCAGCAGGTGTGAGTGTGATTAGCCATTACAAGCCGTTTCGAAAATCAGCCTCTTCGGACATCACAAGTGGGCGTGTCCACCTAGATGTGTGCTGGATAGATCAGTCTACCAGCCTACCCAGTGGACTGTAGCAAACGTTGCTCATCTATCCGTCATACATCTAGGTGGACACGCCCACTTGTGATGTCAGACGAGGCAGATTTTCAAAACGGCTTGTAATGGCTAATCACACTCACACCTGGTGGTATATTAAGTCACTATCCATTGCCGAATGAGGTAACACAATGGTGATAGGGCCCGCCGATGAAAGCCCTTGTTTTTGCAGTATTATGATTTTTTACGAAATGGGTCAATGGCGATGATATGATTGGGTGGGCGATTGGATGATACTTATTGTCAAAGGTGATGCCAAGAAGAATAAAAATTTTATCTTTGAGATTTATTTTTCTGGGTCCACAGAAAGTGATACTTTATATGATAATGTATGTCCCATGCTGTTGTTCGAATCTAGATCCTTGCTTGCGGCTACATCAACACTCTGCTCGTGAACCACTGCTGGTTGATCCAGCTGCTGAGCCTGGCCTGCACCATCAAGGAGTACAATGTGAATCCCAAACAGGACCACCTGGGTGAGACGCACGACTCCATCCCACTTTGCCTCTGAGCGTTTGGCCTCTCTCTATCTCCGTGCCTTTCGTTTCGGCTCCCAGCGTGGGTGATTTGATTTGGTGAACAAAATCATTCCAGAGAGGTCCCAATTCAACAAAACAATCTGATTCACCCACAGCAAGAAAAATAACTAGAACTACATTAGCTTTGTAGTTGGTCCTGATGAAATAGTATCGACCATAGAAAGTCAGGTATTTAACAAGGAAAGAAATCCAACCCCGCGCAGGCTCCACACACCCACTATATGTTGTCCTCCCCGGCGTTGTTGTTCCTCTTCACTTTAGCTCCCTCCCAGGTCGATTCACTCTTCCATTTCAACGCTGGGAGAAATCAATTTGCCGTACTGCTCCAGGGCACAGGTGCTGTTTTAGGGTGGTTCAATATCGTCGTAAATGCATCGTTTGGAAAGGGCCACGTGGCAATGCACAGATTCCAATAAAAACAGAAAAAACCTGACATCAGGCCGGAGAAGAAGTCAGGGAGAGCCTCTTTACATCGCAGTATGATGTACTGAGCAGGCGTTTTCTTTGCCAATGCTCGGTACGTGGTACACACCTATACGTTACTAACAACCCCTTCAACCCTGGTAACTTTGAAGCAAAGACAATCTGCATGGTGTCAGCAGTGCTGTTGGTAACGTGTTGGCGTATACCAAGTATAATCATGTGCTGTAATGTAACGAGGCCCTTCCCGACTTTCACATCCCTATTGATCCAGGTGGTACTCTAACACTGTGTCTACCTCCCCCCCCTCCTTCAGCGATAGAGGACCGGTGCGAGCTCCCCAAAGACGAGGCGGGCATCATCTGGGACAGCATCTGCTTCGCCTTCCTGCTGCTGCAGCGCCGCGTCTTCATGAGCTACTACTTCTTGCATGTGGTGGCCGACATCCGTGCCTCGCAGATCCTCGCCTCCAGGTAGACCCCCCCCCCCCCCCCCCCTCGACTCTGGGTCTCCCCACCCCTGGGCATGTCGCCTCAAGGACAACTAAACCCCAACACTAGTTGTAGATCACTTTGCATTAGAGGAGGTTTGACCCATGCTATTGTGTTCGTTACCTCTTGTCCATGGCTGATGTGGTTACCCACTCCCCTGCTGAGGAAGCGTTAATTTGACACACCTGTGCAGGGGTGTTTTTTTTAAAGCCGGTGTTAAGGGTGACATAGGGTGACATATTATGTGACAAATGGGCGTGTCAGCCTAGATATCATACATCTAGGTGGACACGCCCACTTGTGATGTCAGAAGAGGCAGATTTTCAAAAGGGCTTGTAACGGTGAATCCCACTCACACGTGGTGGTATAATATGTCACCTCAAAATTATTTTAATACATTTTTTAAAAGTTGCCTTTAAGGGGTTGGATCCCCTTTAAACAACGTGGGATCGGAGCCAAATCTCCCAATGCATGCCTTCTTTTTCCCTTCCGTATTGTCTGCATGTGGAGACGTGTACGGTTGAACGGTTGTGCGTCGTGCTTGTGTTGTGCGTCCCAGGGGGGCGGAGCTGTTCCAGGCCACCATCGTGAAGGCAGTGAGGGCCAGGCTGGACGAGGAGCACAGGTCCATGGAGCAGCTGAAGAGACAGTGAGAACACCAACTCCATACCACTCAGACACATGCTTCACATCGGCACGGTTTGGGAGAAACACGACTGCCCATCTTGTGTTGAATTTGCTTTGCACTTCAAACATTGCTGACAATATCGTAGATATCCTTGATGTTTGCTATTTACTCGATTGGATTAGATTTAATTCACCTTTATGAAGGCCTGTAGTCTAGCAACAATTTAACCAGGTGAACAATGTCTTTTTGAAGAAGTGTGTTAACCTCAAACTTCGTCCCTGGAGTAAAACTGGTGACTGGTTAAAGCTCTTCTGGGAAGCCAGCTCATTATAATGCATAATGTACTTCTAATGTGATAATGTACTTCTATCACTTGCGCTTACCTCGGAAGGAGTACTCACTCGTTGCATTAACCTCCACTGGCCCCCTCTAATGAGCACTCCACAGTAACATAATGGGACCCCCATCCTAATTTCCATATGGATCCCTGATTTTTGTTTTGATTAGGTTGGCGTTTGGGCGCGGCGTCTTTGTCCACTCCCGAACATTAGCTCCAACAGAAACAAAAAGTATTTATCATTTACATCACCAGCGAAACATAGCGCAGCACATTTTAAGCCAAATTAAGATACTGAATACCAAAGATTATAAAAAGTTGGTAATGTGCCGTGTTTGAAACCACCATTTTTGGCAGAAATTACATGCATTTCATAAAGTGTTGCCAGCTTTTGGGTTTTCTAAAGGATGAAGCAATATGTTGTGAGTGCTCATGCACTTACAGTCCAGGGCTGGTATCCATCGCCCTGTCACCCTCTGTTCCCATCAGGATGGACCGCATCAAGATGAGGCAGCAGAAGTTCAAGCGGGGCAAGGAGAAGATGCTGAGCATGACCCAGGAGTCTGGCGAGGGCCAGAACCTGGTGCCGCCAGAGGAAGAGGATGACGGTACGATGAAGGCCGCCACCATGGCCCCTCTAGTGACCGTTTAGGATGAGCTGTTGTGTGGTTAAATGGGAGAGAGGGGTGAGGGTTTACAGGTTTCAGAGAAAGCTCTTGGTGAAGAAAGGTAAGGGCACGTGTTGTGTTGTAAGACATCTATAGATGGAAGCCCTAACCAAGCTCTATAGACTGTAATTGTGGTAAAAAAGAAAAGTAAGGTTCATTTTCAAGCATGATTTTTACTTTCAAATTTTGCTGTTCTTACGGAATCAGTTTTTGCTCCTTATGTTCAATTTATGCTCCTTTTAATCAATACATTACATTAGGCTTTTTAGGTTACATTTTAGCTCCTTTTGGTCAATTCATGCTCTTTAGTTCTACTTTATAATCTCTGCCTTTGATTCTAAAAGAGCAACTTCTTGAAAAAAAAAAGATAATACAATGTCTTGACTGATTTATCTATGAAATGTTGCATTGATCTATTTGTGGAATTTTTAGGAGCAGAGCGAACGAAAGCCAAGACCAAAAAAAAGCAGTGGTGGAGGCCGTGGGTCGACCATGCTTCTAGTAGGTTGGCCCCTCCCCCCTCTCCTTTCTTCCACTCTGATTGGCCCTTGTGTCCTTGATCAGAACTCTTTGAGGATTCCCACTCTGACCCGGGGCTCTGAGGAAACCTCTGCTATACCAAAAGCTCCTCCCAGACCTTGGTCCTTCTCTGCCTCTGTTTAGGGACCCATTTCTTCAACAGCTCTCATTGTAATTGGATTCAACCAAAGAAGCGCAGTCAAAAAGGGTTAACTCTGGACCTCTGTGTCACTGTTGGTCTATGGCGGCCGTAAACAGACAGGAACCAATAAGAAAACGACCTAAGGTGTGGGAGACCTGTTGCAGAAGCTTTTGGTATACACACTGGTCTTCCCTTTCCTTAGGAGCCCACAGTAGGGAATCACTCAGCTGTAACACATTTTAGATGCAAAGAGATGAAGCACCCCCCAGCCTTTCTCTGAACACAAGACAAAGGGTGACGGACTCATTCTTTGCATGTAGACATGATCACCCAACAGGTGTCAAAGCACACGTCGAACCATTCCAGTCAAACGTTAAATCAATGGTTCGAAAAGAAGGGAAAAAAATCCAATTCCTCCACCTTTCTTCATGTGTGCGTCTGCTTTGCTGATGGCCTGTTGGTTTGAACCCATGTCTGCACATTCTAGTACAATGCACTCTCACATAGCATTTTTTTTTTTTTACCAAGTAGTGTGATCATTTCCCCTCTCCACGGCATTTGGGAGCCAACCTTGTCATCTGTATATATTTCCCCAGCACACCTCCTGCCCCCATCCCCCACCCCCTTCCCCCCCCCCTCCCCCCATCCCTCCGTTCTGACTTTTCTGTTCAAGGACGCACGGTGTCACACAACTCACACCTGAAGAGCTACACCTTAACCGCTCTGCCACTCGGCTCGCTCTAAGAGCCGTGTGCTCTCCAAACTAACCACCACCAAAAAAATTATGTCTCCAGTGTTTGCACTTTTTGTTGTGTTCGTTGAGCTGGTAGCGCCTCTGCTCGCAAAAACCTAGAGTTCCATCAACCCATACGATCTGTTGATTATTTTCCTTTGGCCCTGTCCATCTTCTTCCAACGTCATCATCTCATAACGCTTGGGAGTTTTGAAACGGTGTCCATCGTGTCTCGGCTGTCGGGTCGGGTTTGGTGTGTGTCACGTGTCAGAGGATGTAAGGCTGTGTAAAGGTTAAGGCCTTGGATGTTGTTTCGTCGGATCGGCCGTCACACTCTTCCATGAAGGAAAAGGCAGCCATTCGTCCTGTCTTTGGTTTTCAAGTGTGTACCTAGGCAGGAATGTTGTGATGCTGCTCATGGTGTGACATAGTGTTCCTCTTGCCTCAGCTGGGTTTAACTGTGCTTTGCCCCTTGCTCCTCAGTGGTGCGAAGTGGAGATTATTACTTGTTTGAAACTGACAGTGAGGAAGAGGAGGAAGAGGAGGACAAAACCGAGGAGGACCCTCCTAGGAAGTCAGCGTTTCAGGTGAGCTTCCGGGAGCCCAGATGTCTGACCCCCTAATCACGTGTTCGGTTAACCTTATAAGCTTCATACACATTTCGAGAACAACTCAATGACTAACAACCTAACATGTTTATTCGATAAAGGCTTGTCTTGGTCTGTGCACTGTTGAATTGTACTCACTCACTAACTCACTGTTTTTCACATTAACGATGATTCTCTACTAACCTCCTTCTATCTGGTCCTTCCCTCTGTAGCGTGCTATCGGAAAGTTTGCCTCTGCTGTGCTGGCATTGCCAAAGTCTATTATCAAACTGCCCAAAACTGTACTGCAGTATGTAATGAAGGCAGGCAAGGTATTTAAGCAAGAGAGTCCTGAGCGCTGTGCTGTGTTGCTGTGAAGTCCTGCCAGCTTGATAATGTGCAATGCATCGTAGGCTGCCTCTCCATCCCGTGTGTTTTGTCTCCTTGTCTGAAAGTACTGTGGGGCGTATTTCACCTAATGTTGGGGGAACAGGCACAAGCGCAGCACAGCAGGACCCATTTGGCAGACGCCTCATCCAAAGAATCCCACATTAGCGCACCTCAAAATTCACTTTTGGTTTCTACAATGGCTGGCTGCCGTGGTGCTTAGATCACCCGGTGTGTCCTTGTTGTTCTCGGGGTTTTACATTTTTTCTGAGAGCCCTGAAAGGGAAAAGACATTAAGACAAGTTAACATGGAATGGAAAGGGACAGTGCAACTTTTGAAGCATGTAGAAATGCCTGAGTGATCAGATTAAAGTCAGCATGAACCAGATCCCTGTACGTGTCTTTTTTTCCTGATCATTTTTGTTTCAAGTTCCCGTCTTTATTCAAATAAATATACAACTCAGAGAAAGACAATGACAAGCACCGGTGTTGCCTGAGACGATGTTGTGTTTGTGTGCATGATTACTGTCGTTTGTTTGCCTTCGCTCCCCTTTTTGAGTTGTTTTACAGTTTGCTGTACAAACAAACGGTTAAGTCCTTCTGCTGTCTTCCACCAGTTCCTCTACCATGCCTGGATCACAGACCCCAAGACGGCCCTCAGGGAGAAGAGCAAAGAGAGGCGCAAGTTCTGGAAGAAGTACACCAAGGGAGTACGAAGCAGAAAAAGCAAGAAAGAGAGTAGGTTCCAGAACCAAAACAAAGTTGATGGATTATTTGACAGTAGTGGACTCGTTGACTGTAACACGTACATTCTGTGTTCTGTGTATATGTTTAAAGGTCATGTGACTATAGAAGTAGGAGACCTGCCGGAGGGCGTAGGGGGAGATGAGGGCGGCAAGAAGTCTGAAGGCCCAGGTTTGTTGGTTTCCCTTTGCCATAACAACTGTAGCCACGGGGACAATAACATCTGTCTATTTACTTGAGTCAGAAAACCAAAGAAAACCTCATGGGATAGGCCAACACGCAAGCTACATTTTATGCCGTGAATGTCCGTTTTGAGGTTTTATTTCTGTCTCTGATGTGTCAGGGAGTCCAAAAAACACAATATGTAGTCACTGCAAATGTAACATTCCCGGCTCTATCAAGTCTTAACTCACATTTCAAAAGCAAAGCGTGCATGAACACAAAATATGCCTAAATAAAGGCATACCATGACCCCTTTCCCACAGACAACATCATCAAGCGCATGTTCAACATCATCAAGTTCTCGCTGGTGCTGTGCCAGACCACCGTGGACAGCTTCACCAAGTGGATGAACGAGATGTGCCGGGAGCACATTGACATCTCCACCGTGCTGCGCATCGAGCGCTGCATGCTCACGCGCGAGGTCAAGAAGGTACGTAGTGCACACGGCCTCGTTCACGGCCCGCCTCGGATCAAAAAGATCTGTGCTGAGAGAGGAGACCGTTTAGGAACATCACAGAGAAAGTGGCCGCTTGTCTGAACTGCATCTGCGGCTGTTTTCTTTGAGTCCTGAGATGTTTACGTTGTTAGATCGTAGAGTGGGGTTTTGGGAGGTATTGAGGGTGTTTATGTATCTACCCAGGTGTTTAAACATGGCAGGTGGACCACAACTCTGACAACACAAAGTGTGTTAGCCATAGACGGCTTCAACTTTCGTTATCTTGTGATTGTTTTGCAAACGGTTGTCAGTTGCAAGCAGTTTTGTGGCACAACCATGGGCAACTGTAAATCGTGAGCAATTGCTATTGTATCGTCTTGAAATTAAAGACGTCTTTTACTGATAAACTAGGTCACATAGCGCTTAAACAATTTCTGTTGCTACTCTTTTTCAGCTACCACATTTTTGATTGTGTGTTTAAAGCACATAAATGCATCTCCCAAATCACTCAATTAATCAGAGTTGGATAACCCTTCTACTCAGATGTGGCTCTAAAGAGAAAAAGTGGGGATGTGGTTTTAGCTTGTTTCTCTCCACGAGGGGGAGGCCAATGGAGGAGGAGCCTCTTGTAACAGTGTGGACGTCTCTCCTCCAGGGAAACGTGCCGTCCAGGGACCACATCCACGTGTACTACCAGAAGGCCATGAGACTCAACATGTCCCGACAGTCCAGCATGGACCTGCTCAGCGAGGACGACTCGGGCTCCCAGAGGGTCCCCAGACGGAGGCAGGGGGGCTTCCGCATGGAGAGCCAGGACTCCATGGCCTCCCGGGATAGCATCTCCAGGTAGAGGGAGAGCAGCGCACCGGCTCTGCCTATGCAAAACATAAACATTCATGCAAGCATACATGCATGCATACATGCATGCATACTTCCCTCCGTCCATCCATCCATCCGTGCACCCACGCTAACATGCACGTACATACACAGACACACACACACACACACACACACACACACACACACACACACACACACACACACACAATATTGGATTACACAAATCAGATGCTTCATTTAGGAAGACTGACACAAATATTAGGTTAATTCGATAACTAATCATATTAGTATTAGTAAAGTACATATAACAATGCAAACAAAAAACGTGAAATCTGCATTCACACGGATTTGTGCTCTCCCAGTCCTATTAGTCAACATTCCGATGTCTCTGAGAGGCATGAGTTTGTACCTCTGCTGCGAGGATTTTCCACTGGAGAATGACACATGACGTGCTCAATCTGCCTAGCTACACAGGACTGAGCCGCCACAGAATGGACTTTGTACCATTCGTTTCAGATCCCCTCATACCCCGCCGCTAGAGACCGAACCGTTCCGGTGACTCTGTTTGTGTGTTTGTGTATCGCGACCGGGTTGGGGGGACCTCATGATTTCACGCTGT
This sequence comes from Micromesistius poutassou, assembly GCF_964030765.1. Lineage (NCBI taxonomy): Eukaryota > Metazoa > Chordata > Actinopteri > Gadiformes > Gadidae > Micromesistius > Micromesistius poutassou. Next base: position 7,927,932 of record NC_140286.1, read on the forward strand.
GTCGTACACATACAATATACTGTATATTGTATGACATGTTAGCCCCGCTGAGCTAACATGACGGTTCATCATCCCCTTCCCGTACCATCTCTCTGTCCACACCAGCGGGTACACGGAGGCCACCATGCTGTCCCGCCAGTCCACCCTGGACGACCTGGACGGCATGCCCGAGTGCATTCCCAAAACCAGCGAGCGTGCGCGGCCCAAGCTGCGCAAGATCTACGGCATGGACACCTCCAACTCCTCGGCCGACAGCGGGAGCAGCCTCGTGTCCAGGTTACCCCCCCCCCCCCCCCCCCCCCCCCAACCCCACCTCACCTCATACTCACCATCATACTGCATGACTTGATGCACATCATCATGTCGATGTGCCCCATGTGTCTCTTCACGTCGATGGGGCTCTCGACATTTCGTACTGGGGTGTCAGCAGGCGTGGTCGGTTGTAACGTAACCTGTTGTTTCTCCACGGCAGCGAGGCCACCCAGTGCATCATGCTGTACTCCCGGCAGGGGACCACGGACACCATAGAGGAAGTGGAGGATGAACACGATCAGGGAGAAGACCGGCGCCACGCAGAGCCCTGGGGCTCCCAGGAGCCAGAGGGCTCTCTGGAGCCGGAGGGGTTCCTGAAGCCAGAGGGCTCTCAGGAGCCAGAGGGCTCTCTGGAGCAGGAGGGATCACAAGAGCCAGAGGGCTCTCTGGAGCAGGAGGGATCACAAGAGCCAGAGGGCTCTCTGGAGCAGGAGGGATCACAAGAGCCAGAGGGGTCAGAAGAGCCAGAGGGGTCCCTGGAGCCAGAGGGGTCACAAGAGCCAGAGGGGTCCCTGGAGCCAGAGGGGTCACAAGAGCCAGAGGGGTCCCTGGAGCCAGAGGGGTCACAAGAGCCAGAGGGGTCCCTGGAGCAAGAGGGGTCCCTGGAGCAAGAGGGGTCCCTGGAGCCAGAGGGGTCCCTGGAGCAAGAGGGGTCCCTGGAGCAGGAGGAGTGCCAGGAGCCAGAGGGGTCCCTGGAGCCAGAGGGGTCCCTGGAGCAGGAGGAGTGCCAGGAGCCTGAGGGGTCCCAGGAGCCTGAGGGGTCCCAGGAGCCTGAGGGGTCCCAGGACTCTGAGGGGTGCCAGGATTTTGAGGGGTCCCTGGAGCCAGAGGAGTGCCAGGTTTCTGAGGGGTCCCAGGAGCCGGAGTGGACTCAGGCACTGCCGGGGTCCCAGGGGACAGAGGCCGGTCCCTGGGGAGTGGACAACCTTGCTTGGCAGAAGGATGAAGAGGAGGAGGATCAGGAGGACCAGTGCAGACAAGGGGTCTCCTGGGATTCCTATGGACCAGGAGAAGGTCCTTCCATGATGGGGACAAGGATGGAGGCGGAGGCGGGGGCGGGGGCGGGGGCGGGGGCGGGGGCGGGGGCGGGCTCTGCCCCAGCCGGCCAGGATCCAGACTACACCACAGATAGCGAAGACGGGGCCGGATCCCGGGAGTTCTCGCGGGGCCAGGGCCGGTCTGCGTTGCTCTACACTCCGGACACAGACGCCTCCAAGACGTCCGACGCCGAGGTGCCTCCGAGTTACAGCAAGGTGGTGAGCTTCGACCGCCTGGAGGTCAGCGACGACGAGAGCGACATGGACCGGAGGAGGATGGCCATGACCTCAGACAGCCGGTCCGAGGGCAGCACCCGGTCCGATCTGGCACAGCCCTCCATGACTACTGAGCTGACCGCCAGCGAACTGCTGCTCAGCAAGTGAGTACTACAACAATGACAACACTAATGTCCTGCAGACTGCGAGCATGAGATGGGCTACTTCTGGTCAACACAGTGCAAGTAATTATTCAAACCTGCAGAACGCTATGTACATGTATTTACTGCTGCCGTCGCCTTTGTTGAAAATGTGTCTTAAGTGTTTAAGGAGTATTATCCTTCCAACCGTGGCTGAATCAACCGTGATTTTGATTCAGGGGATCGGGGATAAAGAGGAGCCAATCCTAATCATATTGAACAATAATTGCTACAGTGAAGGTTTAAATACGCCTCAATCAAATTCAACAGGGCTGATTCCCATCTCTTGGAATAATGTAAAAACTCTCCCAATCCATTAGCTTCACTATTTGAATTCTGACCGTGGAATGAATGCGAAGCTTCCTGTCTCTTCCTCACTCCTCCTCAATCTCCCCTCTCTCGCTGCCGCTCTGTTCGTCCCCCCCGTCCGTCTGTCCAGGATGTTCTACGACGAGGAGCTGGACCAGTCGGAGAAGTTCTACGACAGACAGCCCCTGGTGCTGCAGCTGGGCTACGCGCTGTACAACATGCTGGTGGCCCACTCGGAGATGGTGTGCTACCTGGTGATCATCCTCAACCACATCATGTCAGCCAACTTTGCCACGCTGGTCATCCCCATCAACATCTTCCTGTGGGCCATGCTGTCGGTGCCGCGGCCCAGCAAGCGCTTCTGGATGACCGCCATCGTGTACACGGAGGTGGGTCGGGGGTGGTTAATGCAAATGTGGATGTGTATGTGTGTGTGGATTAGGGCTGAACGATTAATTGCATTTGTGATAATATCGCGATATGACAAAACGAGATTTTCTAACCGCAAAGGCTGTGATTTGATTGGTCACGTGACTTGCGAGTGAGCCGAGCGGAGCAAAGCAGTGCAGGCAGGGAGAGACGCTGCGCTTTAACCTGCTGCACAATGGCCTCAGGCTCGTCAGAAGAGCGCACAGCTGAAAGTTTGGTACCAAAGAGGGGTGGCACATCAGTTGTGTGGAATTATTTTGGCTATAAAAAAGACAATGCTGCGCAACGTCAGGTATTGTGCAGAACGTGCCTCGCTACTGTTACCTCACGAGGTGCCAACCGTCCCGGATTGTGCAGGACATCCCGTATTTCGGGTGATTTTGATTTGTCCCGTAAGGGACAGCTCCTGTCCCGCATTTCGATCACAGCCTTGTCGGCCTTGAAAAAAAAACCACCTCAGCGCACCAAATCAGCCAGCCGAGACCTCGCTGAAGAGGTGGTCTCGGTTCGCTTGAGATGTGAAAGCGAACGCACCTCGGTCCAATCCAGTTCTAAAAAGCATACGCCTCTTTGGACGTAACAGGCACCCGCTCAGCCGCGCGCATTACGGGAATTATTGTTTGATTAGCGGTAACAGCACATTGTCGGACCGTCGGGTGAAAATGAGTCAACATGAAGCAAAGAGGAGACGGAATGTCTATTGGATATTTGGGCAGACGCCCACATAGAACGTATGCTGGCAAACACACATAAAAATGCAGATGCGTTTAACACATTGAGCACCAGGATGAGGGAGAAGGAGTTTGAAAATAAATCTGATATTGTTTATTATGAAACAGATTGATTTATTGCTTGTGTTCGTTGAAAAATACATGAGAAGAGGACCTTGAAAAAATAATTGCATATTAAATCGCAATCACAATATTGAGGGGAAAAAATCGCAATTAGATTATTTTCCAAAATCGTTCAGCCCTAGTGTGGATATATATGTATACATTTATGTACATATATATATATATAGAAATGTATATGTGTATATATATATATATATGTATGTTTTCACTGCTGGGTATATTCCAGAATACATTATTATTATTATTGATTCTAATTTGGCTCACTCACAGCGCCATCATTGCACTGTCTTCCTCTCCTCCTGTATGTAGGTCACAATTTGCATCAAGTACTTCTTCCAGTTCGGCTTCTTCCCCTTCAACCAGAACAAGGCGGAGAAGACCAAGCCGTACCACCCGCCCAACATCATCGGTGTGGAGAAGAAGGACGGCTACGCCCACTATGACCTCGTTCAGCTTCTAGCCCTCTTCTTCCACCGCTCCATCCTGAAGGTACGTCTGCTAGCAACCATGCAGCATCCACGGTACCCGTGTCCCGATTGTCTGTTTTTTCAGTGTAAGCTGTTGGTGTCAAAGACTTCCATGTGTGTCAACATGTGCTATGAGACTTGGCCATGGAAACCCCTTCTCTACTGGACCGCTCTTCCAGTAGTGATCCTTTGCCCGTGTGTGATTCTGTGTGTGTGTGTGTGTGTGTGTGTGTGTGTGTGTGTGTGTGTGTGTTTGTGTCTGTGTGTGTGTGTCTGTGTGTATGTGTGTTTTTCCGTCATACCCGTTCAACGCTCCAGTGTCACGGCCTGTGGGATGAGGACGACAAAAGGCAGCAGAAGCATGGGCAGGCCGCCCAGGAGACGTGGGAGGACGAGGGAAACAGCCAGGGGCGGGCGAGCGAGAAGAAGGAGAAGCAGAGGGACGAGGCGGCCCCGTCGGTGAAGTCGGAGACCCGGGGCTCCCTGAGGTCCCTCAACTTTGACGGCCCCGTAGACTCGCTGCCGGTGCAGATGCACCACTCCCAGCAGAAGACCTTCCAGCGGCACAAAAGCTCCAGCGGGGGGTCGTACATCTCCCACCGCTCTGGCCTGTCGTCTGCGCGGTCCAAGAGAGGTAAAGCACATCCCTGTGTTCAGATGGATGGAAGGATGGATGGATGGATGGATGAATGGATGAACGACATCAGTTGCAGGACAGCACCGTTTTTTTAAGTAAACCAACCTGCCACGGCTCATTGCCGTGGACCAGATGTGTAATCGGTGTTGTTGCGTTGCCACAGGAAGCACCTCGTCCCACAACAGCAGCCGGCACGACGGCAGCGAGGCCAGCGTGCAGAAGAGCCGAAAGCAGCTGATGGTGGAGAAACTCAGGGAACAGCTGATCAGAGGCAAGGCCATCGTCGTCAAACGGTACGGTGGCCTCCGTTCTGTACTGAAACGTTCTTACCCATGTAAACAGGAGGACAAAAAAACATTCCTGCAATGTTCTGTACAAAGAAATTTTGGATGGCAGTATTTGTTTGTGAATGACACATATATTTCTGTGGATTAAGAACACTGGATTGCCTAATAGGGTATAAAAATGTTTTTTTATATTCTGCCTTTTTATATACGTTTTTTCTATATACTGCTGTATTTCTTTCCATCGAAAAGCAACAGGGATTGGATTCTTGATCTGAATGAATGAATTACTGTGAAATGATGGTTGAAAAACCCAATGACCTGGGTACTACACTTTCCTAAGGCAGTCTCTCAATACACAAAGAATCGGACCTCCTTGGTGCCGACATAGTTTATCCCCATTTCCTTGACATAATATTGAAAAAAAACGACTGTTCTTCACCTGGTTCTTTGCAGATGTATGGATTTTTACGAGCCCATCCGCCAGTTCTTCTACAACCTGATCCACCCGGAGTACAGTGCCGTGACCGACGTCTATGTGCTCATGTTCCTCGCAGACACCGTGGACTTCATCATCATCGTGTTTGGATTCTGGGCTTTCGGCGTAGGTGTCGAGTGATTGAGGACGCTGTCAATGTGTCAGGGGAAAATGTATTCCTTTACATTCATCTAAATAAAAAGGTTTATGTCATTAAAGCTGCATTGATGGTTTTCTGACCACTAGAGGACAGAGTGCAGCACATCTAGACTTGTTATCGCAGCATCCTCCGTTGTCACGATTTGGCAGTTGTTTTAGCCTTACATTGTTGTTGGTGAGCTTGAATCCAAAATGTATCAAGGACGTAACGGTGGAATGAATCTAACAAGAGTGTCCCCGTTGTTGCAGAAACATTCTGCGGCAGACATCACCTCGTCTCTGTCAGAGGACCAGGTCCCCGGGCCTTTCCTGGTCATGGTTCTGATCCAGTTTGGGTCCATGGTGGTGGACCGCGCCCTCTACCTCAGAAAGACCGTCATGGGCAAGGTTGTCTTCCAGGTCATCCTGGTCTTCGGCATCCACTTCTGGATGTTCTTCATTCTGCCCGGAGTCACAGAGAAGTAGGAACACACGTTAAAGCACAGATCAGATGCACAATTGTGCATTTTTTTCAGTTGTATTATTGTTGTTTAAAAAAAACTTTTTAAAAAGATGGCTGTATAAGATGTCGAATCCAAAAGTTTTGGGCTGGTTCTCCCTGTCACAGGCGTTTCAACCAGAACAGAGTGGCCCAGATGTGGTACTTTGTCAAGTGTATCTACTTTGGGCTGTCGGCCTATCAGATCCGCTGTGGGTATCCCACCCGCGTCCTGGGCAACTTCCTCACCAAGAGCTACAACTATCTCAACCTCTTCCTGTTTCAAGGGTGAGTTTTGTAAATCCACTGCTGTCGAACAAATGTAAGGAAAGCTGTGAGGCAATTGATAAAGAATGTGAAGACTTATTATTTTAGAACAAATAGTTAATGTCAAGATGAAAGCCATTGGTTTTCAGTGCTGCTTTTCAATGTTGTCTAATCACGCTCATTGCTATTTCAGTAACTTCCAAAATAACTACTTAATAATTACTTTTTGTCAAGCACACATAAAAAAGGTGACATAAAGTTGGCCAATGAAACATTGTCTTTGTGCTTCTCACATTTAGTCCACATTTAGTAGTGGGTCTTAAGAGGGACAATCCTAGGAAGGGACATAAGACATGGGGTGTATATAAGGACATGGCAAAGGGTGTATTTGTGTTTCATATGAGGTATGAGACTGTTGTCTGCTAGACCTGTTAAACAATATTGAGATACTTCCTGTAGGTATGAAGCTCAGGAGGTAGAGCGGGTTTGCTGCTCACTGCAAGGTTGCTAGTTTGATCCCGGCTCCTCCTAGCTGAGGGCCCCTAACCCTAACTGCTCCCGACGAGCTGGCTTGTCGCCTTGCATGGTTGACACCACCATCGGTGTGTGAATGTGTGCATGAATGGGTGACTGTCAGGCAATATTGTAAATCGCTTTGGATAAAAGCTCTATATAAATGCAGTCCATTTTACAGATGGAATGTCCGTCGTCCTACCGATGACTTGTATCGTCAGTGTTTGTGTCTGATGGTTCTGGCGATTCCGCAGGTTCCGCTTGGTCCCCTTCCTGACGGAGCTGCGGGCCGTGATGGACTGGGTGTGGACCGACACGTCCCTGTCTCTGTCCAGCTGGATCTGCGTGGAGGACATCTACGCTCACATCTTTGTGCTCAAATGTTGGAGGGAGTCTGAGAAGGTGGGGTCTCCTGAATTCTGAATTGTTTCACATATGCATCTAAACACATTTACAGTTCCTAAAAAGATTCCAGCTGAGCAATTAATCAAGTGTCTTGCCAATCTGTATCACAGTTTTAGCGATTCATATCATTTAAAGGTACAGTATAAAAAAATTTGCAATTTCAAGCTAGCTCCCAAAACAGCTCTTCTCCTGAGCCCTCCCTTTCCCGACTCTCCCCAAACCCCGCCCACCTCAACAAAGCAAGTCTCACGGACGTCACGTATCCTGGGATTTCTTGATGCTGCTGCATAATCAGAGCAGTTCACCCAGATCCCTGTAGCATCAAAGTTAGCGCCTACACGACAGAACTAAAACATCAGGCACATTGTACCTTTGTAAGCAAAAGAAAACACACGCGCATCTCCACAGAAATTCCCGCAGCCGCGTGGGCAGAAGAAGAAGGCGACGGTGAAGTATGGCTTGGGGGGCATGATCGTGGCACTGCTCATCTGCATCGTGTGGTTCCCACTGCTCTTCATGTCCCTGGTCAAGTCTGTTGCCGGCGTGGTCAACAAGCCCCTGGACGTCTCGCTCACCATCACCCTGGCCGGCTTCCAGGTACGTACGTCGTGACAGGCTTCAACACTAAGGAGGCACCCGATGGCCCCCGGGCCCTGTCCAAAGTCACATACCGGGACGGTGACGCTTTGGGCCCACTGTCCCGATCGGGCTATAATGTATACTGTAAGGGCGTGTAAGGGCGGCAGTAGCTCAGGAGGTAGAGCGGGTTGGCTGGTCACCGCAAGGTTGCTAGTTTGATCCCCGGCTCCTCCTAGCTCCTAGAGTGTCGAGGTATCCCTGAGCAAGGCACCTAACCCTAACTGCTCCCGACGAGCTGGCTGTCGCCTTGCATGGTTGACACCACTGTCGGTGTGTGAATGTGTGTATAAATGGGTGAATGTCAGGCAATATTGTAAAGCGCTTTGGATAAAAGCGCTATATAAATGCAGTCCATTTGCCATTTACCATTATACCAATTTATGAAATCGAAATCCTCATTCATAACATTTTTTATTGGATGGTTCAGACCCAGGCACAAAATGTTAATGTTGAACCCTGCATTAGCACCTTGAGTTTAAATGGATCAGAGTTATGGTGAATATAGGAGGTGTGCATATATATTGGGGTCAACATTATCATCCTTCTTATTTGTATTTGTATACTCTTTTGATTGACTTGCACCTGTAATTGTACGCTGAGTTTCCCTTTGGGGATTAATGAAGTGTGATATTCTCCATCTCCTCCAATGCTTCACATGGCCTCAGGTGATTCTGTGTGTTGGAGGTAGAAGAGTAATGCCATGCCCTTATGCCCCATGTCCCATCATCGTCAGCACTCCTGACGTAGATTAGGACTGAGATGTCAACTAAGGGTCTGAGTCTGCAACACAGCTTGAATTGAACACAACACAAAACCTGAGACAAAAGTTTCTTTGAAATAACCCACTCTTCCCCTTCCCCAGCCCATCTTCACCATGAGTGCTCAGCAGAAGCAGCTACGGGATTTGACGGAGGCTGAATATAACTCTTTTGTGAGGGAATATAATGACAATGACGTAAGTGCAGCCACAATATGTCTGTTTTCCTCCTAGTTTCTGTGGGATAACAGTGTGTGTGCGTGTGCGTGTGCGTGTGTGTGTGTGTGTGTGTGTGCGTGTGTAACACACACACATACACAGGGCTAGAAAGGACATTGCATGGTTGTTGCAAGCCCCTTGTGAATCAACAACCTTTTACCTGACCACATTTTACCACATATCTGGCAGTTGGAGGTCCAACCTAGGCTCTGGTTCTCCTACACCACGTGTATCTTTCATGTGTGGACCCCCTGCAGGACTGCCTGCAATGGCTGGAGACCTACCAGTACCAGGACCTGATTGTGGCTGAGCTAGAGGGAAGCTCCAACTCTCTGTGGACCATCAGCCCGCCCAGCAGGAATAATCTCATCAACATGCTGGAATCCGAAGAGGACTTCCCCATCACTGTGTCCTGGTCCATTCAAAGGTGCAAAATACTAAATATAAGTCCTTCCTGTATACATCAGTGTCGTCATTTCATTGAGGCCGAATGAAATGATTGGAAGGGCTACAGGCCTGTGACAGCCACAGGTACCACATGTTTTAATATTTTTGTCAGCTTATATGATTTATTGATTAGTGTCGGAATTCAACGAGAATTGAGAGAATATGGAGAGCCAGACCTTAATTTGTTATGGGTCCTCTATGGGAGCAGTGGCGGCTGCTGGTCTTTCAAAGAGGGGAAGCTCATTTTAGGCCTACATCATATAAATTGTCAATTTATGTATACGTAAATGATGCTCTCTGTTCTTTCAAGGAAATGCTCTGTCATACCAACTAACTAGTCTTTTTCAGTGACTTGACCAGTGTCCTCTCAATGGCCAGCAGAGCTAGGCTGCTTAAACAGCCTTGGCCCATTGTGTTAGGTGTAGGACTTGAGCTGCTTTAAACAGGAGAAGCTCCCTTCTATACCTGCAGATGTAGCTCCAATTGTTGCCACTAATGAGAACAGTTTGTAAAGCTGAGGCATTGCAGTACTGTCCAACTCCAATGTCCAATGTCTTTAAGGAACACCAAGAAATCACAGAGCTTTCCCCTGTCACCCTGCAAGTCCTGATCTGAATACAGGACTTGAAGTTCAGACCTCAGGCTCCCTGAATCAAAGTGATGGCCAACTACCAAAACAATATTAAACTTGAACAAGGAAATGTGGGAATTATGTTAAACTGAAGCAAGGAATTGTGTGAATAAGTGTATGAAATGAACGATGAAAATTGTCTAGCAATTTCGCCAAGCAAATATCAAGAAATAGGTTACAGTTCGTCTTTCGACTCGCATGCAAAATCTGTGATGGGACTGAGGAATGAAGAGAGCTCCGGCGACATTTTATAGTTCAAAATCGCTGTCAATGAAACGGTAACTCAGTCTTTCGCAGACCCTCCAATCATCACACAGAAGCCCAGCGTCCAGGCCAGCCCACTCCTCCATTCACCCCCAGAGACGCTGAGTGTCCGTGGGAGGGACATAATCGCAGCATTATCCAATGACCGTCGACTTTCGATGCACTAAAAAAATCTGTTTTAGGCAACCCCATTGAAGTGGATGGACGCTGAGCTTCAACAGGCAAATGCACTGAGACGCTATGGGAATGTATGAGAAGGAAATCGAGTCAGTCGACCTGCGATAAGCAGCTGATTCTGAACGAACTCGTCTTCGAGAAGGACGTGTTCTAACGCATTTTTAGTCAATGAAATGTTAAAACAGTATATATTTGACCATTTAATTTTTTTAATTTTAGGGGAAGCTGAGCTTCCCTTGCAGTCTTAGAGAAATCGCCACTGGTAGCATTATAGTTCACCATCACCAGTGGCTCACGTCGTTTGGCTTAGCGGTTGGTACGTTCCCCGGAGAACCGCCATGCTGCATTTTGTCATTGTTGTCCCTTTCGTCCATCCGGTGTTCCTTTTGTTCTGCACCATGGTCGTCAACGTACCCCAAGGAACCTAACACTGGGTGCTAAGGCGGAGTTTACCACGGGAAAGCTGGTGGATCACCTCGACACCGAAACCAGGAACCACCTGAAGCAGCTGCTCAACATGAACTCCAGCACCACAGCGTAAACACCTCTCTATGCATCATCATCATCGTCATCATCATCATCATGAGGATACACTCTAAGATGAAGGATGATACAAAGAAACACGTTGGGTTATCTCATTTGAAGAGAACCTTAGGAAACGTTTGGCCAAACAACATTGTTGTGTTTGCTCTGGCCAACCCAACACGACTTGTACGACAAGTCTAGATCACTCCTAGATTTTGTGCCAAAAAAAAACGCTTTTACGAGCGATTTAATAAAGGTGCCATGACATGCCACCAGGTGTGGTGTGATTAGCCGTTACAAGCCGTTTTGGAAATCTGCCCCTTAAGACATCACAAGTCCACCTAGATGTGTGAGGGATAGATGAGCAACGTGTGCTACAGTCCACTGGGTAGGCTGATAGACTGATCTATCTAGCGGTTTGTAATGGCTAATCACACCACACCTGGTGGCATGTCATGGCACCTTTAAGCACAAATCCGTTGAGAGGCAAGAAAAGAGGGGCTACCACGTGGCTGTACCTGCATGTTATTTGGCTGAGTCGTTGTTTTTGTGGGTCTGCAAAGTGTTGTGCTCTGCTCTACCACAGGGTCCTCAAGAATCTCTTCCCACGGTATCTCCGGGCACCCACCGATTCAGCCTCCAAACCCGTGGAACAGCTTTTAAAGGGTAAGAGGGACTGGCAAAGGTCGTTGGTGGCCATTAGGTAACCCGTTAAATGTGTGTTTTTAATTTAAATTAATGTCATGTAATGTAGTGGTATTAGCAGTTGCCGTAGCCGTTTGGTTTTCGACTCATCAACATGTCCCTGTTACGCTATTAGGAATAGGGTTAGCTTTAGGGTGCTTATGGTTAGGGTCAGTACTGACATCTCACAGAGGGGGCGGTGTTGAGGTACTCATTAACGGTAAATAGCAACAGGTGAGGCTGCAGGGGAGTCTCGGGTTATGAGACTGGAGGTCGAGGTGCGGCGTTACACAGAGAGAGCTGCTGGCCTACGGTGGCTGTCGACTTGAACATACTTCAAGTTCAATGCACCACGTAGGTGACAGACATTAGGTTACGAGCGGTCTACCCGGATAAATAACGAGTGCAGAAGGTCTAGCGCGTAAGACTCCCTCATTCCTTTTCCCGTCATGCCTCAGATAAGCAGAAGGAGAACATCAGCTTGTCGCTAAAGCGCCATTCCCAGAGCTCCGGGGAGCTGCGGGAGTGGTGGATCGTCAGCCAGGTCAAGTCCGGCTTCTTCAAGAAGCTCAACAAAACGGGGCTGGACCTCTACATATTCAGCGACCAGGTCAGCCCCCCCAGCCTGGGCTTCCTGGCAGGATACGGGTGAGTGGACGGTGACTCTGAACCCCAGAAGTAAAGGAGGACGCGTGCATAGTACACACGCGTGGATCTTGAGAATGGTCGGCACTAGCCAGCAGGGCTACCAATGCTAACCAACCGTCCCAGCTGAAATGTTACTAGCCCTAAATAGTACTACTACTTGCATTGCACTTGCACTTCTTACTCTAGAAACTAGGGCTAGTAGTATAAACAAATGTTTTCTGTTCAATTGCTCCGGTTCCGATTAAGTTAGTATTCAGGTTAAGTTCATCTGAGTAGCTATATTTGAACCAATTACACAATCATATAATAAAAAGTAGTTAATATTTGATTTATATTCGAATGGCCAATTTTATACAACCTAAAAAATTCTAACCTCAAGAAAAAAATAAGTTTTTATATTTTATTGTATGTAACAAATGACTATGATCTAAAAATACCAAACATCGATTTTCGTTGTCTTCTGTGGTTGGGAAAAATTTGTAAAAAAAAGAAAGAAATGCATTTGCTTTCATTGTTGTAGTAGTAGTATTCAGCTCTCTAGTCACATTTAATAAAAACGTGTTTCTTGGCTAGCGATGACCCCACCTACACAATGGCCTCGCTTGAGGGACTGCTTGGTTTCTATCCCTGTGTGTGCCTGTGTATGAATCTCAATGTGTGCACGTGAATAAAGTATGATTTAGCTTGACCGCGAACCACCACCAGCACCATCCCCACCACGATGGTCTAACCATGCCTCCCCTTCACCCCTATCCCCCCCCGGCCCCCTCTGCAGCATCATGGGCCTGTACGCCTCTGTGGTGCTGGTGATTGGCAAGTTTGTGCGCGAGTTCTTCAGCGGCATCTCGCACACCATCATGTTCGAGGAGCTGCCCAACGTGGACCGCATCCTCAAGCTGTGCACGGACATCTTCCTGGTGCGCGAGACGGGGGAGCTGGACCTGGAGGAGGACATGTACGCCAAGCTCATCTTCCTGTACCGCTCGCCTGAGACCATGATCAAGTGGACCCGGGAGAAGACGGAGTGATTGCCGTGTGGCGCACTGGCCCCCACACCTCCTGGCCCGCGTACTCTGCCACACTCCCCCACACCTGGCCCGCGTACTCTACCACACTCCCCCACACCTGACCTGCGTACTCCACCCTTCACCACCCTCCCCCACACCTGACCTGCGTACTCCACTCACCACCACCCTCCCCCACACCTGACCCGCGTACTCCACCCGCCATTCAGTGCCACAGGATGGTTGGACTACTGTGCCTTTTTGTTGGACAAAAAAGGACAAAAAAAGCACTGCTGCTGCTGCCCCCCCCCCCCCCCCGGAGCACCCTTGTGTGTACTCACTTAACATAGCAGACGGCGAGAGGACTCCCTGCTTCCTTCCCCTGCGGTCTCCCACGGCGACGGTACAGTGATAGTTTTAAAAGGGCTCTGCACCGACAGACACTCGGTGCACAATACCAGAAAGCACAAACCCGCCTGGTGTGATTTTAGCTTCTTCCCTTTGCCTTCCACCACAACTCTTGGGATTGTATGGGGTTTGTGCAATACAGAGCTCTCCATACAAAGGCCTCACTAGAGACCGAGAGAGAGGGCTTTCTTTACCTTATATGTGGACAGCATGAGGACGGGCAGCGTCTGGCGGAGGTCTGGTTGTAAGGTCTGCCCACCCCCCAACCCCTTATTTAGTTGTTTTTTTGGAATACCAGAGCCTACCGAGAACTCCTACAAAAAAAACAATGCAAAGACGCAATCACGGCGGGATCTCACCCTCACTCTGTTTGTACGCGAGATCCGAAACTGTTCATAATAACCCACCAACTCCATATCTTTCTCAGGAAGAGCTGTTTTCACCACGATGAGGTCTCGCGAGATGGAGGCGGCCGCGTGCCCCGACAGGCCCTCACATCACTTTATAGGAGCTTAGCATTAGGATGGAGTCTAATGAATATTCAAATGAAATGTCAGAAAATTAAAAAAAAAAGGAGTGATGAAAGATGACTATTTAAAAAGGCATGCGATTATTACAAGATAAAGAAAAGAAAAACTGGGTGGACTTTTCAAGATGCAGTATTACCCTGCCGGCGCGTTTACCACACACACTGATCCCGGTCCCGGGTATAAGCGGCCCAGTTTCTATTTCAAGAGGACACGCAACACTTTTTCCCTCACAGTGAACGGGATCAATTGATAATTGTATTTTGCATTATTTCCAGTCTGGCCGGAGTCTAGACCGTGGGAGGCCTATTTTTAAATCAGGGTATTGTGTGCCGTTGAGGCGCTAAGACTGTTGCACACACACACACCGATTCCTTTCAACGCTACCGATGGCAAGTCATTCATCCAGCAGCCGTGGAGAGGAAAATGTGTCCCGTTCTATTCACACAATGGACAAAAGCCCTTTTTTGGTCAGAAGCTATGCATTAGAGGACATTGTAGCATGAAAAAAAATCAAAGACGTTATTATTGTCATGAGTAATTTACATTACATGTACATACCATGTTATGTGAGGGGTGGGTGGGTGGGTGGGTGAATGAAATGTGAAGTTATACCTGTATGTTATAAGGTAATTATGGTATGAGAAGAGGTCCCGAGAACGGCATAATAAAACATCTTGAAATTTGTCGGGTTTTGGTCACAGCATTTTTTTCCCCGTAACAGGGTCTGTCGTTATGTCGTCATAACGTTCATACACACTTAAAACTGGCTCTCTCAACATCTGAGTGACAGAGAATAAAAAGCAGGTCATGTGCGACCCTAGGAGACCTTTCAATGATCACAAAGCAATGTCTAATAAGAATAGAAAAGTAAATGTTAAATAAATATTAAATAACACGTGGTAAAGAACTAAAATGGCAAACCCGCAACAGTTTCAGACTCCACTGTCAATGCTGTTTTACTAATGTATCAATGATAAATGGCCTTTCAATAAAGATCTCCCCTATCACAAATCCTATGCAACAGATAAGACAAGTGAGATGGGAACATTCCAGATTCCAGATCTCTAGGTCTTTATAGTGAGTGATGGACATGACGCAGAGACTGATTGCTTGAACTTTTTATTTTACACCGATGACAACATAAACATACTCAAGTCCAGCCTGTGATTTTTGCTAATGCACATATACATCACCAGAGTTATGGGGAAAGAAGTCTCACAAAGAAAACCGCATCAGTGTGCATTAGGACCGGAACCCTGGGCGTTACGCTTAACAAGGGGGGAACATTAGAGCAACCGTTCGCCCTCATAAAAAATAAATGGGCTCCTTGAGGAGCCTTGCGGTCGTTATGTGTTGATCAAGAGACGATTTGGTGCGCTCTAGTCTTTAGTTCATGACCCAGTCCAGCAAATTATTATCTGCCTCTTGAATACATAATGAATGGAATTAGAGTTATTGAAGATTACGACATGAAGTACAAATGACTTGAGGAGGTTGAATTACTTTAAGGCATGCACAACGTAAAAATACAAAACAAATAGTATAACTTCCCTTTATCGTTTTGATATAACAGTTTGAAACAGAGTTATTCCTATCTGTTTTATGTGAAAGTAGCTCTTGTGTGAAATCAATTAAAGTGTTTTTTGAGAAATAATAAAATCAAGATATGCCAGCACTGTAAAAATGAATAGGTTTAGCAGTTGTTGCTTTAAATAGAGTTACTAAGAAATAAGGGCCTGACAACAGCATGGGTTTCTACTATTAAGAACAGAATCACGTGTCACTGTTCTTAGCCACTGTAACTAGCAACCACCAAAAGAGGAGTCTTGGGGTGACAAAGACCTTGAGGTAGACGAATCAAAAACAGTCTACCACAGTTTAAAAGACCCTGACTAGGATGGTTCGAGCACTAGTCCTGTAGTCTGTTCTTAAGTCCTATAAAACAAGAGTGTGTGATTATTATGACCATCGCCATACACAAACATTTCTGTTTATTGCAATATACTTCTCTGCATTCCTTCCCACACATGCACCGATAAAAGACAAGTGACATAATGATATTCTCCTCCAGCAGTTATAATACTGAATAAATAATTTCTGTACAAAATCAACATACGTCGTCAACTCCTATTTGACAAACATCAACACACGTATCGGCTCCACTACACCTATGTTAGCTTCTGGAAGATACCACTGGGACAGCAAAGTTTACAAAGCACACAGTTTCACACCGACAAATAGTCAATACCTGGCATATACTATTATAGATTTGCAGACATCAACGTATACATCTATTTATATAATTAATTTTCATACAACCGAGGATGATGCACCTCGATGCTGTACATTGCCATTAAATGTTTCTTGGTTATATTTAACATTGACGGCTGCCAACTCTGATCTGCAAATCTGCAATACCCACTGTGACTTGAGGGTTACATTTAATTAGCAGTTTGCTTCAATGTTTTTTGAAAAATCGACATCTGGATTTTTTCACAATATCATCATCATCAGGGAATGTAAAGGGTTAGAAGCCACTTCTACAGGAGGGAAAGTGCAGCCGGGGTGTAGTGTAGTGTAGTGTAGTGTAGTGTATGTGTGTGTGTGTGTGTGTGTGTGTGTGTGTGTGTGTGTGTGTGTGTGTGTGTGTGTGTGTGTGTGTGTGTGTGTGTGTGTGTGTTGGAGTGGGTCGACTCAGCTCGGGAGGCTAACAGCTAACACAGCCCTCCGGCGTAGTCGTCGTCCTCGGCCGGCGCTCCGCTGGCGCCCCCTGCTGCGGCAGCGGCCGCGGCTGCCTTCTTCTTGCTCACGCCGCCGGGCACGCGGAGGGAGATGGCCAGCTTGGCGTACTGCAGGGGGGGGGGGGGGAAATATAAGAAAAAAACAAATGGGATTTGGTTTGTGAAACCCAGTGTTCGCCCCTGCACGATAACGAGAACCAGTTTACCAAAAAATGGTAAGAAATACAATAGCTGCTTTATTTTAATTGGGCTGATGATGGAATTGTACCCCTCACAGGGCTCGTTCTCACATCGCATTGGTCGCCTCAATTTCGAAAGAATTTTCAAAAAGTATACGAGCATAGGAATGTTATTGGTAGTAATAAGATTTTAATAACTAAACAATAACATTGTTTAGTAATTAAAATCTTTTTATTTATTTGTTTTAATTTGAAGACATAGTTGTGTTTGATAATGCCACAGCGTTTCTCATTCAAGACGTGGTGAAGCAAAGTATTAATTAGCCTAGGTTACGGTTTATTTAAATGAATTTAGGACTTTAGGACAGTACTACAAGTACTACAAGTCTCACATTCTGACTTACAAGCTCTGGCTAATTTATAGCCATCCTTCATAGACAATCTAGAAGGATAGCAGTAAAAGCTTATAACCTGAAGCTTGAGCCTAGTGAGGCTAGTGATACTTCTTCGATACTTAAATATTCTATTCTATTTCGATTTAGGCGCTGCAATTGATTGGGATTGTGCTCTCCCTACAAATCGGACTACACTAGGGTTTGATTCAAATATACCTTATTGTGAGCTTCTGAAAATGACCAAAGTGAACAAGTCCTTGTAAACCGGGGCACCCAGGCTGCAGAAGAGTAGACAGTACAGTAGTTCTTCACTGGAAGCTGAAGTGATTTATAATATAAAGACTACATTTCCTGTGGGACTGTTGCTTGTTGTCCTACAGAACTCTGACTCGGTTGGCACGTTCATTCATTTTGAAGACCAATATCAGGGACGCCAACGTTATATTGATTTGATGATATGTTGGTAATTGTTCTTCTTTCATTTTGTGTATTCCGGCATTAATTAGTACATCTGTGTACGCAGGAAATATGCCATAGTTGCAAGGAGTGAGTTACTTTTTGTGTATTGGTATTATTTGATTAGGTTGGTCATATGAGCGGAAAACTAATCACAACAAACAAGGTTTAGGGCTGGCAGTAACTGCAGTACTCATGAATCAAAAGGAATAAACAAAAAGAGCCCCATCATCACTGCCAGCTTTGCTAAGCACATCTCACTAACAGTAATGGAAATGTGGGCATAATATAGCCACTGCTTTAACAAATAAAGTGGGGAAAACAACCATAAGGAAGAAGGTTTGGAAAGAGGATTTGCAATACTGCCTCTACTGCCTCTACATTTAATGCAACATAAAAAAACACCAGATGGGTATTTGTTTGGGCTGGAAGGGTTAGAGTTAACTGGAAAGTGCCATATAATTTCTGTGATAGCAGAGTTCCTGATTAGATCATAGCCATATATACCTAGACTGCACATTGACTGCTTTGAGGCATTGCTGAGATTTTTTTCATAAACCCTTGAATAAAAACGACTAGAAATCATTGAAGAAATGTTAATGTTATTGGGTTTTATATCCAGAAATACCACATGTCACCCATTTACTTAAATTTGTTTACAGCCTTTGCCCCGGTGGCGCACTGGGCTAAGGCGCATACCATATATTAGGCAAAGTCTTAATCGCAGAGACCCAGGATCGAAACCAGCCTGGGTCATTTACTGCATGTCTTCCCCTCTGTCTTCCACACTTTCCTCTCTGTCTCTCTCTATAATAAAGCTGAAAAATGCAAAAATAAATCTTTAAAATATGGCGGTGAAGTTGACATACGATCCAAAGGCCAATTTGTGTGTGTATGACATATGCTACGTGTATATGGCTACGTTATAGATTAACTGCTGCCAGTATGGGACGGTAAGACATAACATTAATTATGGGCTTGTTAGGTGTGGGAATAGCAGTAGCAAGAGAGCGAGACTCACGTCGTTATCCATGTACTTCAGTAAAGGTGAGTTGCAGATACGGTACACCTGGTCTTCGTCCTGTTCATCATAGCCCTGCAAGAGTGTCTCCATGGCAACAGAATCTTCACTTCCGCTGTAACCCGGAAGGCTGTGGGAAGAAGACGGCTATGTTAGGGTCCTCCAACGAGCTGTACTCCGCCGTATCAGTGTCCACCTGTCCCATCACTCTGAGGCTGTTTCTTCCCTAAATTGTATGTCTTGCTGTCCTTACTTAATGTTTCCTCACAAGTTCCCACCAAGGACAGCTCCTATCACCAGAAGTTCATACCACCATGACAACCAGCTATAAACAAGGTTGGTAAGTGACAGATTGTACAAGTTGGGGAGGCTACATTCCTATATTAAGGAAGGGCATGACTTTTGCATATTTATTTACACATGTTTTGCTCAAGCCAACAGGGTCCTAATGATGGAGGCCACATCCCCACACACTCATGTTCTGTACCTGTAACTCTCTCGGACACACTTGTCAGCCGCTACGTAGTCCGCTCTGTGCAGATGAACCAGCACCTGAGCGGTGGTTTTCTAAAAGAAAACACGTGTTAGCATTACACAATGAAATTCTTCTCTTCTTAGAACAAAATGTTCCACTGATTCTACTTCTTCATCACAATGAAATGTCGACATGGCAAAGCCAAACCAAGCATGTCACTTTAGCAGGAAGAGTTTGAAGATGCACTAGTGCCAGTGCCAGGATGACATTGGTTCGCTCATCAAGCTCAAACGATGGATATTGATATAAATTGCATGTGTCACTGAAATGGGTCAAACCCGGGCCACCAACCTTGAAGCACATGGGATAGTTCTCAATCTCTTTGTACATGTTCTTTTCCTTCTGCAGGGCCACTGCTGCGTCGTCCAGCCTGTCCACAAACATTGGGATGGGGAGGGACCATGCAAGGTAACAATGAAACATTACATAAGGACACCTGGGGCTTATGATGAATCACTAGATTATGGGATGACCCTATCATGATAAGACCTCCAGATTCACCACTAAATGGCTTTTATCAATTGAGTCAATTAGTCAGTTGAGGTACTAGGCAAAATAAACAATTTGGATACACTTTTTGGATAAGACTTCAAACACCTGTTAGGCTACAAGAGCACATATCTGTGTTGAAACATCCATACCCATTTTAGTATAGTAAAGTTTAGTAGGTAGCTGGTCATTTAATTCTAACCCGCTCCTCTTCTTCCTACCTTCTTACTCGGACCAGGAGTCTGGAGGCCTTGCCCAGCAGTTCTGCTGCCTGTCGCAGACGGTCCTCGTTCTGAAGGAAGAAGGCATCACCGTGTTAGTCTCACAGTCACTAAACACACCTCAATACAGGTGAATCTTTAGGTTAGGACGGCTGCCTACCTCAAACACACCGGCAGCCTTCTGATACAGATCCACAGCCTTATCCAAGTTGAGAGGCTCTATGAGTCTAAACAGCAAAGATAGAAAGAAAGGGGTGAGAAAATGGGTTAATGTTCCTCTACGGTCTGTACTTCCTGTCCACCCTGTCCAGTTGCTCGCAGCATGGCATTATAAATATTTATGGAAGTCCCTTTCAATTTGTTTTTTTAAACCAGTTTTAGTTTTGTTTTCCAAATAAAACAAAACACCATTCTATGAGCCCTGACACCTAACACCAGATGCATATCAAAGTATGCCACCCACGACTTTCTGAAAACATGTCTATTTGTTACAGGGAGAAAATGGTGGAGAGATATTTTGGAAAATCATTTGTTTACATTGATTTAAGGTAAAATAGTGCTTGATCACATATGGGAAATGTGGTACAGAACAGTGGTAGGATTTTGGTAAAATTTGGTTATAATGCTTTAAGTTAGTAGTTTAGCTTTGTATTTATGCTAACATGTATTGGTGTTTTACTGTGGGTAAGACAATCATTTCTCTGTGGGAATAGCCAATTTCAATGTCCAAATGAGAAGCCCTTTGGGGCATTTGGGACAGTGTAGCAAACTGGCAAACTGTCCTCCAATTTGCTTCTGTTGGTTATGAATTATATTAGAGCTAGAAGGTGAATATGGTCGTACTTTTAGTGTCTGTCTACTAATAACTTAATGAGCTCACTTTCCAGCCCGGTCGAGTGCCATGGCAGCGGTGTCTGGAGTGCCATTCTCCATGTACATCATGCAGGCCTTCTCTATGAGCTGGATGGCTTCCGGCATCTTCTTTTGTTCCTTTAGCACCGTAAATAAAGAGGACATGTAAATGCTGCATTCATATTTGTACAGCTTCAGGGCAAATTATTTATTAGGTGCCAAGCACAAAGTGCGAGGCAACCTATTGTAATTGTCAATGTTTTTATTTTTATTCTGACACGTTTGACTTACACAGCCTAAACTGCTCGCACGCTTTTTATGAAACTTACTAGACCTGTAGAGGTTGACCCAAGATTAACAGACAGCAAATATTACACTGATTGGCCCAAAGGTGGCGCTATACCACCAATTCCAAGCATATCTCGGTACCAGTTTGACCTACACTCATGAAACTTTGCTCACACATGCACATCCACATGCTGAACAAATATGCCTCAAGAACCTATGACCCATGAGCCATTGACTTCTAAAAGGGGCGTGGTTTAAACTGTAAAAATAGTTAATTGCTCATATCAACATCAAGTTGGACTCCTATGTTGTTGACTCCAATACAAAAGTTGTTCAGAATCGAATTCTGAACAAGTTAAAGTCGACATATTTTCAAATAGGGCGTGCCATCGAAATGGGCATGGCCTGTCAATAAAATCGCCACAGTTCATAGACGCAATGTTTGTTGGCCGTTGGGGCCCAAAGTTCCAACTGCTCAAGTGAAGTGAAGTCGATTGGCAAAACAACATGGCCGCTATAGGCTAAAAATCGTCAAATTTGAACAAACTTTCCACTCTGCGGAGACCGTAATAGTTATGAATATGAAATTCACAGGACACGTGTAGACTGGTGCCTGTAGCTCACATACCAAAAATCGTGTTTGTCATGTTTGTAGCGCCCCCTACAGGAACTTTAAAAAGCAGCCCCTGCGCCACGTTTCACCAATATGTATGAAACTCGGTAGGCACATATAACGTGCCAGGACCTACAGAAAAGCCTCTTGGACCCATGCCCCAAAACCCACAGGAAGTCGGATATTTTCATTTTCACTCTCGGTGGCCATTTTCACTTTTTCGCCTTGTATTTGAATGAACTCCTCCTAGGGAATTTATCGGATCTGCTTCAAAATTTGACAGTACACTTGAATAATGTTGCTGAATGAACGCCGTGCTATTTGTGACTGTATGTTGAAGGGCATGTCCGTGGCGTGACGTCAAAGTTGGCCACTTTGAATGGAATTTCACGGCGTGGCCTGTCACTAAAATCGCCAGTTCATAGACGCAATGTTTGATTTGAGCGGGACCGACACAGTGGCTGTTGGGGCCCAAAGTTTCAGCTGCTCAGTTAATATGAAGTTGATTGTCAAAACAACATGGCCGCCAGAGGCTAAAAATTGTTGAAAATCGTCAAAATTTTACTTAACGCCAAAAGGCTGGGTTAACTTAACCCAATCATCATCAAACTTAATGGTTAGGTTTATGGTCTGCGTCATGGTCTGGTTAGGGTTAGGGTTAGGTTTGATGGTTTATTGATCGGTAGGGTTAGGGTTGATGGTTTATTGGTCGATAGGGTTAGGGTTAGGTTTGATAGTTTATTGGTCGGTAGGGTTAGGGTTGATGGTTTATTGGTCGATAGGGTTAGGGTTAGGTTTGATAGTTTATTGGTCGGTAGGGTTAGGTTTGATGGTTTATTGGCCGGCTCAGGCTTGGCACCTTAAACGCTGCTCGCAGCTTTAATTTCTATTACAACACTCACCTTCATCATCATTCCGGCTTGTTCAATAGCCCTGGAAAGCAGAACAAAATAAGATACATTTCACTGAAGAATGGTTCATTTTCTTTTAGCTTAAATCTGGTTTTTCCATTTTCTTATCAAAAACAACATAGTTAATGTACTTACTTTGCAGCATGGAAAAGCCTGCATAACAAGTTAAGAAAATGTATATACACAGAGACACAAAAAGGAAGGAAATCAATAATCAGTCATGCGCTAAACTGGATTCTTAAGGATACGTCTTGTTTTCTGTGTGGTACTCAGCTTCCTTTAAGTACGCATCCGCTGCCTGCTCAAACTGCTTTGCATTCTTGAAACACACAGCTAGGAGAATACCAGACAAATCCACAATGAGTTTCAAACGCACACTTTGACTGATGGTGACGCCTATATGCGGAACAGACCGTACCTGCTTTGGCGTACTCTGATGCGGCACTGTCAAAATCTGGCTTCCACTTCGTGAGGCTGGTTTTAAGGCTGCAAATAGAAGACTTGTTGAACAGAAAATAACCGATCCATAACCAATGTTCTAGCCTCAGGCTCTATTTCTTATATACGTGCCACGAAATATCATCCAGGACCCTGGTTATCCTTAAACGTTGTTTACCATGTATGTTTCACGTTAGTCATAACACACTAGCATATTAGATCAGGAAGATCTGGCTAGTCCTAAACACGCTCATGTTAAATAATGGGAAAGGGTTACCAAAAATGTACATGACAGGTGGTAAAATAAGCAGAGTGGCCTTTACGGATGTCATTAGGACTAAATCATAGCTTTCCTGATAATAATACAAACGTATTCTACTTTACCATTTATCCGCTTTAGCCATATGCTCGTGGGCCTCGTTTATTTTCTGCGCCGCCATTCTGTTGTGAACGATACGCTATTTCGTCAGGTTTTGTCCGTATGTCAAATGTCGCTAAATTGCAATATGTTGTCAGCGACGATGTTTGGATTACAAGGAAGGATCTCCGGCGCTGCTACGTCACTGACGTCGCAGACTACGGGTGCCGTCGAGGAGCGACGGCATCCGCAATACCTTGCATCATTTTCCCATTAACGTAATTTATTTGTTTGGGGTTTAATTCCGTTTCATCATTAACGAAGCTAAGATTATTTATTAAATTGTTATATGTTTATAGTTTCGTTTTTAATAGAGACTACATTGCATAATGGTCAGTAAATGTCGGCAAATTCTGCATTTATTTCACAAATCTTGTTTAGTAACATGTTATACAATATTTTGGATAAGGATCAATAAAAAATATAAAGCATATTAGTTAATACCCAAATACCTTTTTTTACGGAAATAGGCGGAAGCGGAAACATTGATGGTGTGGTCACTGACGTAATGATGGTCGCCTGTCTCTAATGGCAGAACAACAATTTGCGAGTGAAAAACTTTCTTCAACTTCTCTAGATACAAAACAAAGTGAGCACAGCGGCTCCCTTTCGTTTTGATTAGCTTTTTTTAAATTATATATTTTTTATAAATGTTTCGTTATTGATGGATCCACGATATGACATACAACGGAGGGCTGGTGGCGGGGGCTCTTCCAACTCGTCCCCAGCTTTGGGTGCTCAGTCGCGCCGCAGAAAGATCCCCCCAAGACCCGCTGACTTTAAACTACAAATAATCATTATCGGCTCCCGCGGTGTTGGCAAAACCAGCCTCATGGAAAGATTCACAGACGACACTTTCTGTGAAGCTTGCAAGTCCACCGTAGGTAAGAATCTGATGCCTTGCCTTGTTTGTGTTAACTTTTAACTGCTTGACAGCATGAAGTAGGACTCTTTCTATTTCCTGACATCTAGTCTGGGGTTGTTTCTTCTGTGCAATCAACATAAGGAATTATATTTTTGCCTATGCTTAAATTAAAACAACTGACCTGAGCATTAACTTGGTGTGAGTGACAGTCTCTACACCTGGGGGTACATGGACGTTATAGCATGATAACTGTTATTCCAGCTCTGGGACTGTCAGACAACAAAAACACAATGCATACGTAGTATACACCTAAATAAGGAAACGTATTTCCACTTAACTTTGTTGAACTACTAGTAGCAGTGTGATTGTAGTACAAATCGTTTTATGGGTAGGGGTGCTTGTGTTTTACCACTATAATTGCTTTCTCTATAATTGGGTTTCTGTAATTGGCCGTTATTTTGCTAATAATGCTTCTACCAGTTGGATTCATATTGTAAGTAGAACCTTAAATAGCTTCAAGCAGAACTAAACTTGGTAAATATTTTACTTGAAATATTGAATTGTCATTGGACAATGACAATAACAATAATAACTTTGTAATAACATTTATGATTGACATGAAATTAAACAAAACTTCTGCTTGCATTTTCAAAGGACAGTGGATTGAATTACTTAAAATTTATAATGAAATCAATCCACCTAAATCCATTAAAAGTAATGGTTTACATCACACAGACCTCAAAGGCATTATTGTATTGTGTGTTAAAATGTATTGCATGATTCTGATGACGATAGTTGTCTTGTGTTGTCTGCAGTAGTAGATATGGACCGACTGACAGCTGACAACGTGTACACATGTGGATTAGGACACACCATTCCATTCACAGTAGCCTTCAGTAGTACCTATTCCTAAAATAGACTCTGCGCGTGCACACACACTCACGCGCACCTTCACGTGCATGTGTGTGCAAACATAAGCAGCTGCTAAAGGGGTCCACCATTTTGTGCCCCCTCATCCCTGTGTCACAACTCTCGATTTGAGAATCTATTTGAGAATTGAGATCACTGACAAGCTCTATCTGTCATAAGCTTGTGACAAACTCCAGCTAATGTGGGCGGAAGAAATACTTTTCTTTCCCATAATACGCATTACAAAATCACTATGGTATTGTGTTTTTCCAAATGCCCAATTAAAAGGACAAAAGCATTCAACTAAACACCAGTAAGGTATTTGAACTTTGACGATGGCAGATGAACAAAACAAATCTAAAATTCAGGATTATTCAACTTCCTCTAGGTCAGTGTAAAACAAATGTTCAAACAAAATGGTCTCTCTGAACTCCAGCAGCACAAGTACCAAATCCAAGACCAAAAGTAGGGCCAGGAAATGTGCCCACTCTAATTTATTTAGTTAATCTTTTCCCATAGGAGTCGACTTTAAAATCAAGACCGTGGATCTGAGAGGAAAGAAGATCAGGCTGCAGATCTGGTGAGTACACTGTGATACCATTCGCTACAGACAAACACAGCTTTTCAGTTCTACACTTCCATACAAAAATTACAAAATTATTGAATTAACTAATTATTTAAACATGACAAAGGTATACGGCTAGGATGTTACATGGCTTTATTTTTCTAAGAAAAATATAATTCAGATTGAATTAACTTGGTTTATTAACAAATAAAATAGAAGAAACGTCAATTTTTTTTTTATTTCCAGTACTGTAGCTGATGGATTTATTGTATTTGCTAACCTGGACATGAGAATAGGAATATGAAGCAAAGCGTGCGTCAAAAGGACACACCCCCTCTGTCCTTTTCTCAGTTACCAAGCAACACACACTGTAGGCATACTCATCTTGGCCCTGCTGCCTACCAATGCAAAGCCACCGTTCTAGGGCTGCATCTTTTTCTGGGGTCTGTTCTCTAGTCCGAATACGAGAAAGTCTCATGACCTCTATGAAACAGGACTTTGTAAATGGCATCTTGAGACACTCATTACAGTCAGAGAGAGAGAGTCTCTTCTGGCTGCATGGTTGTAGCTCTCCCAGCTCCAGTTATGCTAACGAACAAACCAAAGGGCATGGAGTTCAAAAGGGTGTGTGTGTGTGTGTGTGTGTGTGTGTGTGTGTGTGTGTGTGTGTGTGTGTGTGTGTGTGTGTGTGTGTGTGTGTGTGTGTGTGTGTGTGTGTGTGTGTGTGTGGACAATGCTCGGCTGCTCGCAAACATTCAGGGAATAACTGTTGTTCCCGCTCAGACTAATGCGTTTGTCCCGTTCACTAACTCTGTGCCCCTCACCGCTGTCTTGATCCTCTTGTGTGCCAGTGTGGTTGGTGGATCGGATCAGCTACCCTATCGATTCAGGGTCTTGATTAGTTACTTTGATAGGTATTTTTACAAATTGTCTCATTATTATATGTGCTATTTATCATAATGTTTTTGCCATAGAAATGTGACGTAATCATAAATTCTATGTCAACTCTAAAACCGCAATTAGCACTAAGCCAAGACACTTGTACTAATAACATTCATACATGTTAGCACTTGTTGGCATACATAATAACATAACAAACCAGATCTAGTGCCCTGACTAGATCTGGTTTGCGGTTTTCGATCTGCTGCCAAAACTGGCACCTCTCCATTCCTGTGTCTCTCTCTCTCTCTCTCTCCTATCAAGCTATCCCATGTAAACGCAGTACTCTCTCTGTCTCTCATTCTCTCTCCCTATCTTTGTCTCTCTCTCTGTGTCTCTGTCTCCCGCTTTCTCTCGGTCCCCCTCTGCCTACGTATATTTTTGGGGTGACCTCGTTGAATGTGTCTCATCTTGCATGTTGCTTCACTAACGTCGACACAACCAGGTGACCAACCCATCTCACCCCATGGCTGCTGCACCCTAACGCTCGCTGCTCAGAGCCGGGTGACACTGCCTCTGACGGCTCTCTGCCGCTCGAAACACGGCCTGACCCTGACTCACGTGGAGGGGGGAGAGGGGGAGGGAGAGAGGCTGTCTAAAGGTACAGTATGGTCAACACAGTAGTAGTGTTGCTTCATGGCTTTGCACTAACTCAGACTGCTGCTGGGATGAATCATACTGTAGCTGAGTTTAACTTTAGTCTGCTGCATTTTTGTGTCGCTTGCTTCCGCATCCGTCTGTCTGTCTGTCATTTTTTTCTTTACATGCTTCAGAGTCAAAGCAGAAACAAAGGAATCAATGAATAATAATTATTCAATACAAAAATGTGTGTTCAATGACTCTATGATAGATACTCTATTAGTGTGATACTCATATCATGTGGGTCATAACCGCATATGAATTGAATGAACTACACTCCCCTGCTTGCTGAGTGACCGTATGTGTTTGTCTTCTGAAGGGACACGGCTGGCCAGGAGAGGTTCAACAGCATCACATCGGCCTACTACAGAGGAGCCAAGGGAATAGTGCTGGTCTATGACATCACCAAGCAGGAGACCTTTGAAGATCTACCCAAATGGATGAAAATGATAGACAAGGTACATTTCATTAAATGCTTGTGGAAGAACTGTGGATGTTAAAAAAAAAGAAGGCATTTTTTTCGTTCTTTATTTGCAATGTTGAATGATTGTAAAGGTGATTTTTATTTGACATTAACATCTATATTTGTCTAGAACGTACATTTCACATTGTTACTTAACTATTTACCTAGTACTATTGATCTCCGTAAGCACTTTTTCCTATTGAAGGGAAAGATTATTTTTTTGTTTTTTTGGTCTAGCAAACTCGCAAACTCGACAGCATAGCAAACTCGACAGCCATACAGCCTTGAAATAGACTTTTCTCATGGCTCCCTGGTGAAACACAGCATCAACAAGCTATGATGACCTTTGCGTATCTCCTTGTGCCACAGTACGCCTCGGAGGAAGCAGAGCTCCTCCTGGTGGGGAACAAGCTGGACTGTGAGACGGATCGGATCATCACCAAACAGCAGGCCGAGAGGGTGAGGCCAGTGGCACGGGACAGACACACACAGACTAAGAGTTTTTGTTGTATTAAATCATGCATGAATGCAACAGTCTTTCTGCTCGGAATCACCTCGGCCCAGTTGTTCAAAAGATTGAATCTGGATCAGAATGATCCGGATTTGGAAATCCCGAATCAGGTAATCCATTTTATCTCTGTGACAGTTTTTCAAAGCAACATTGGATTGGATCCCCTTGATCCTGATTCAAACTTTCAAAACTTTAAAATGGGACTGGTCTACATATCACAATGTAGTCTAGGCCTACTGGCTTTGTAAGGAACAACAGGTAGAACAGTCAGTGTGACGTTTTTAAACTTAAAAGTGTTATTATTTGATGAGACAGAAAACAGCACAATAAAACAAAACAAACATCCCATTCCATTTCCTTTTTATTTTAACTGTCTGACCCCTCATCTGACCCACATCAAATAATTGTCCAATAGCTTACAAAATAAAGAATGGTCAGAGTTCAATGTTTTATTATTTCACAAATGTTCAGGTTTTAATACATTTTGTTCCTGAAAGGCTCCTTGAATCTGTCTTTCTGCTGGGGTCAGGGTTATCCAGATTTTTGGGATTGTTATCCCAAGTTATCCCAATACTAGTAAAAAGTTTTTAACAACACATTCTGAAGGTCTGATCCAGATCTAAACCAAGATTGGATTTCGAGATTTAACCTTATTTTAGAATCCATTTTTTTCTTTTGAACAACCAATTTTCAAGATTTGATCTAATCCAATCAGATAACTTTTGAACCACTGGGCCCTGGTGCTACTCCTCTTGCAGTTTTGACATTGGTGTCAGGTGGCTTTTAGGTAGAAATATAACAATAATGAACACATTAAACAGCTTGTTGGGTTCTTCCTCTGTAGACGCTTTTGAGACATATGAAAAATCTGTTGGATGTTCATGTCTACATTTCAATTTACATCTAAAGATGGAAATGGTAAATCTGCCAAGCCTTGAACCAGTTTGTGTCTACAATGTACATTGTATAGTGGTGCCCCCTGCAGCCAGTCACTAAAACAAATCTAATTTTGTTGCCATAGTTTGCCTCTCGGATAAGTGGCATGCGCTTTTGTGAAGCCAGCGCCAAAGATAACTTCAACGTGGACGAGATCTTCCTGAAGCTGGTGGATGACATTCTTAGTAAGGTTGGTGCCATATCCTTTTTTCTTCACCACCTCAAAATCCAACTTCGAAATCGTGTAGTACGGCCCCAGCCTGGGGCTGGACCCTGGTCAGATGACCGCCACAGTTTTACAATAGCTGGGCAGAGCAGCAGGGAGAGGCTGAACTCCCATTCATTTTCAGAGTCACCAGTGAGTCACCTGTGAAATGAGTGGGAAGAGAAGTTCAGACAGATTCCAAGATATGCTTTGTTCTGGCCTCAAGAGACTCCTTATCTCAGAGTGACTCCTAGATCAACATGTGTGTTTTTTTCCCATAACCATTCGATCCCTAAACCTTTAGGTTTAGGGACCAGTCTGGCTTCACATCAGCCACATTGTGTTAAACATCTCTCGCACGATTTAGATGTGATTATTGGGGTCAACACACGTGTTGTATGTTGACCCCAATAACAGCAATTACATCTCTGCTACACTTAGCAATGTCACACGGAGCCCATTTCATAAGACCACTACATTGACTAGATGTCTTTGGTTTTACATGCAGTCAACTTCCTGTCATTTGTTTCCTTGATACAACAGATGCCTCTGGAAATGCCCAGCAGGGAGCTTTCCAACAGTATCCTGTCTCTGCAGCCTGAGCCGGAAGTGCCTCCCGAGCTTCCTCCGCCACGCATGCGCTGCTGCTGAGGGGCCAAACGGCACCCCCAAACCCTCCCCTCCCAATTTCCAACCCGCATAACTACAAATAAATATTGGGCATGCAGTGTACCACTCTGGCCACCCGATGGCAGCACAAGACAGCCATCTGGACGTTTGAAGCGTGAGACTTGTCTCTCATAAATCCTCTCCCACCTGCCTCCCCACATGCCCACACTACCACAATATTTTAACAATTCACTTTAACAGGTTTCTAAAACACACTCACTAATGCCTTCTTCAGAACTTGTGTTTTACCTGCTTCCACCAAGCACCGCCTCCATGGTGGTCGTCCCCGTGAGTTCCCCAGACTACCTCAGGTCTCCAGGGAGGGGGACCCCTCGTTCTGAGAGGGGGTCAGTCGTTACATTCTTTGTTGTCTTTTGATTTTGTTTTTTGTATAGCGGTATGGAGGGGGTAAGACCTCCCCGCACTGCACGTGTCTGACGTGCCCAGGAACCACCCTAGCTGGCCCTCTGTCTCCACTGTGCACCCAATGGGGAAAAAGGGATAGATACAAAGCACACTTTTCAACTATTTAATAAGGACAATTCTAGGCCTAGGTACACTTGTTTAGTTTTGGAGTAAACTTGTGTTCGTACCAACAAAGACTCAGAATGATGCACAAAATGGAAAAGCACATACTTTTTGTCGTTGAAACTAGATTGATGGTGTAAATATGTTGAGATATAGCGGGCTCCTTCAATAACTGGACTCTTTGATATGACAAGGTGCAGGATTTTAATGCTAATATATGCATGGCCTTCAGTAAGGTAGTTATTTTGTGTGTTCTGCATTTTTTTGCCCCTTATTTGGAACCGATTGCCTTAAAGTATTTTGTGGACTGGCTTGAGTTCCATTGTAACATTGTGATGTTTTGCACTACAGTCTCTTTCAGCTAACTGACATTTCAAAATGGTCGTGAAAGGAAGTCCATTACTGATAAGTAGTAAAGCACATGGCAAAGTAAGTCGCCTAATCCCCTCCCTGTTGAAGGTAATGGCAAAGCAAGACAGCTGGGTAATGTAGTCTCCAGGAAAGATTGTGGTTTTTGAGATGACAAAAAACAAAAATAGTGCCTGTTTTTTCCCCTGCTTCTTACTAATATTTTTACGCAAAAAAAGGGGACATTTTGAAATGCAAGAAAGCATTTTCTGTATTTTTGAGTGACTCAGGAACATTGGATTGGCTCATGAATGGTCATTGTTTTGGATCATCTCCCAAGTTGCTCTTAATGTACTAACACATGCATCTCATCGCAGGATGGCCATGTGATTGTATTACGGAGAGAAAATCTTAAAGAGTTTGAAAAGTATGCTTTAGATGACAACAGTTTGGTTTGGTTCAGAGAGGAGTTCTTGCTCACACATCCTGTATATCCTCAATATTGGTCCATGAAGATGGTTTGATATTGTGATCCGTGCCAACCTTGAAAGTCAAGAATTATTGCTAACACTATGGCAATGTATAAGGCATTATTAAATTGTGTTTAACTGAATGCATAGCGTGCCCCGCAGTATTCTATTCTCATGATTTTAAGAATAAGTATTTTGTTTAGTTAATATAGTGCCATCATTTGTTTTTGTTCCACTCAGACCTCATGATAGGTCAACCCTCCCCAAGTATAACGACCAGTAAAGTGCTTTGCTTTGAGCATACTCAAACCTTCCTACTGTGCTGAATAGTTCCTTTATCTCCCCAGAATGTTCCTGTCAGAGGTGGATAAAGCCTGCATTATGTCATGTAATATTCTCTTAATTTAGGGTAAAAGGCCAGGTTGACCAATAGACCATTTTCACAGAGGAGTCATTCTAAGACAAACACCGGTGTCGCTCATAACACTAATTATGGATCTGCTCCTTTTATGACCCAGAGCACGGGTAGTGGACTAAACTAGTGGCGATGACACACATTGACCCTGGACCCTTTTCACCGAGCTGTGATAGCGTTGTACACAAAGGTGTAGCCCACCACATTGTTTCCTTTATGTGTGCCAAAGCACCAGCAATGGTAAATGTGTGTAATTGACACTCGTTTAATCTACTAATCTACTAATCTATTAATCTACTACCGTACCCTCGATTTATTGAACATACAGGATTTTTAACACACTGTCCTTAAAAGTGTCAACATGAGCTTGTTATATCACACAATAAGCAAT
This sequence comes from Micromesistius poutassou, assembly GCF_964030765.1. Classification (NCBI taxonomy): domain Eukaryota; kingdom Metazoa; phylum Chordata; class Actinopteri; order Gadiformes; family Gadidae; genus Micromesistius; species Micromesistius poutassou. The sequence continues at coordinate 7,960,320 of NC_140286.1, forward strand.
ATTATCCGAGCTATAATTCGCTCCATTAATTTCCAATAAAATTTGGACCACACAATATCTACTGATGGTCACATCATGAATAGATAGATAAGTGTTTTAAAGTGAAAGGTACTTGAACACGGTGGAAAGCAGTCCCATCTATGGCAACAACTTCTGGGATAATACATATACATATATATAATATGCATTTATTTTAACATGGTTCATTTACAATAAGTCCCCTACTTGTATTAAACATGTTACCTTTTTTGAAACTAATGGCAAGTTTGAAAATATGTGGTGTTAACTTGTTGCATTCTTTAAACTAATGCAGTGCAAATAAAAAAAGATGTATATTTATTACACGACAGTGACTTGTATTCAATGCCACATTCTACGCATCCATCCATCCTCCTCTTCCACGTGTGTGTCTGCGTCTCGAGCATCCAATTATCGCACACGCACGAAGGCGTGTCCGACCCGCTGCCACCGTGGAGAGAGCAGAGCAGAGGGGTGTGAGCTCGTGTTTGTGAGCGCATGCGCCTCGGCGGTTTCACACGGACGTCTCGAGCTCAGACTGCAGCGATTGCAGATTTTGCATGTCAGATAGGAGAAGACAGTGGTGGGGGCCGGCCTGAGACGGAGAGAGTGATTGACAGAAGGAAGGAAGGTAGGGAGGGAGGGATGGTTGGAGGGGGTAGTGTGTGAGATGGACAAACGTAAGAAGAGGAATGGATAATCGTTCACCAAGAGAGGAGCGGGCCTGAACTGAAATACTACTCGTAGCGTATTTCCCCTTTCTACCTGAGCCCGTCGCGACTGCGGACGCGACCTGTCCCTCCAAACAAATCCTCTAGCATGTCAGCTTTCCCCTCGGGGACACGGTAGTGAGTGAGAGCGGAGCTACAGTCGCCTACACCAGAGACACCAGAGGAGACTCCAATGACAACCTGGTGAATGCAGACGCGATGGACTAACTGAACAGGCGCAGGATGCGTGTCCCGAGCCAACGAGGGAAGGTGGTTACACGAGGCTTTACTTCTGCTGCTGCTGCTGCGGAACAACACCGACAGACATTTTCCCCGGTGTGGTGGATTCGTCGTCCCCCTGTCTCCCACTGGTGTTGACTGTGTACAATGGACAGCTCCAACGGCTCTGGGAGCGACTCCACCACCACTACCACCACCACAACCACCATCATCATCAAGCCGCCGAGCCACCAGCAGCTTGAGAAGAAGCGGTTGAACAGAGCGCCTTCCCCGGCGAGACCTTTCCTCAAGGATGTGCACTCTCGATCCTCCAAACCACCTGCCCTCGTGCCCAAGTCCCCTAAACTCAGCAAGCAGCAGCAGGCGCCCATAACCTCCTCCTCCGCCGCCCACCACAACCGCAACTCCAGACGCCACATCACTGTGGCGAAAGACAAAACGACGGTGACTGTGAAAAGTATCACAAAGTCTACCACCCCGAAAAAGACGACCAGCAGCGGCACCAAGCAGGCCCCGCCACACGCACCCCCATCCGAGCCCAGAGGCGGCGGCAGACCCGATCACCACGCCACGAGCAGTCCCGTCCTCGCCAAAGGCAAGAAGGGGAAATTAGCCTCGATCTCTCTCAGCCCCATTGGCTATGGCGGATCTCCCATACGAGTTCCCACCGGCTCGTCTCTGGGCGGCAGGGTCAGCCAGACGGACAGCAGCTCCGACCTGTCTGACTGTCCGTCCGAGCCGCTCTCGGACGAGCAGCAGAAAGTTGTGGCCGCGGCCGCCAGCAGCGACGCGGAATCCGGGACGGGCTCCAGCGATCGGGATCAGGTGGTAGGGGCTGATAATCCGCTGCAGGCAGAGTCGTCCTCAGAGACCGCTGCCGGGGATGTTGAGGCAGTCGCTGATGCTGCTGCTGTTCATTCGCAAGCAGTAGAGGCTGCCTCTGCAGCCGAGGGAGGCATGGCTCAGGCGCAGTCCGGCTCAGGTGGACGTGGTGCACACGGAGAGCGATGCGAGCAGGAGAAAACAAGCGCACAATTCAAACTGCACCACCACGGCGCCAAGCGTTTCATCGAGGACGATTTACTACGAGAAATTGAAGACCTGCGTTCCGAGAACGACTACCTCAAGGTAGGCTATGGGCTACCTGCCAACACACATTATTCTACTTCTTCTGATCTCGAATTGCATGGGATTTTACAACGCAAAACACCGGTATATGATAATGCACTTATTGAGCACACAGAAAACATAGAATCATGCAGTTGTAGGATTAAGTTTGTAATGCCGTGATAACCTAAATGCACCCCTGGCTGATGCATATAGCTGGCCCAGCCATCGCTGAGTGTGTGGAATATAGCCTACATCTCTTGAACACGTCAGCAGGTATCACTATTAATCCACCAAGGGATATCCCCGCCGCGATATAAAGATGGAGGGTAGTGAATGTGAACACGTTGTTCCCAGAGTGGGTTCAGATAAAGTGCTGAGCTCACTCTCTTCGTATTCTTCCTCTTCAAAACGGTTACAAACATGGCTTCATCCATCTGATGTCCATGGGTTGATGTCTTCATTAGATCCCAGGGCACTTATCGCAAAGAATAGGGGATCCCCCGGTGTCCTGGCTAAAACTGCCCAACCAGGCTCATTCAATCTGGCCCCATAATCGTCCCCCTGTATAATTGGCTCATTCATTAATTCCCTCACTCTCCACCTCAAGCTGGTGTGTGGTGAGCGTTCTGGCGCAGATTGGCTGCCGTGCATCACCCAAGTGGGTGCTACACATTGGTGGTGGTTAGTGAGGTCCCCCCTTCACTGTAAAGCGTCTTTGAGTGTTTAGAAAAGCGCTATATAAATTCAATCAATTATTATTATTATTATTATTATTACATCTCTTGGAACAGTCTTCCGAGATAAATAGGATCTTTGGCAATGTTTGATGAAGAGAATAGATCAAAGCATTTTTAAAGCATTCATGTCACTTGGATTTACCATCCTTGATCTGGTGGGTGCGCATACAAGACAAGTTCCAAGTTCGTACAAGTTTGTCAGTTCTGCCAGCTCTTCTTGTAAGGCTCCCTCTCATATGACTTAATAACCGACAGATGTGTGTGCGTGTTTCCCCCGTGTGTGTGTGTGCGTGGTGTTTTTGAGGGGGTAGGATCAAACAGTTCTACACTTCGCTGTCAAAGTGACAGATGGGACACACAGACACAGACACAAAAGATTATGAGTTTGATTACTTTTTCTCTTGGATGTATTCAGGATTATAATCTTTCATGGTCTCATGCATTTAATGTAGAGCAAAGTGTGAGTGTGTGTTGGTTTCAGGATTCACGCTGTCTGTAACAAACGCCTGGGGATAACAGCCCTGACAGAAAACTGTCCACTTCCCTCTCAGCTTCCAAGAACTAAGAAAGTAAATTGAAAAGCATAAAAAATGTATTGCTCGTACAACACAACATCAATCCAATTGAACTAAGAAATTGCTGAGACACCAGCTGCCACCTGACAAAGCAATTAACATAACGACTCAAACCCAGTTATCTAATTTATACATTTCCCCACACGTCAACACAATTAACACATTAACCAATTAGCCCTTAGACACAAGCCACAGGTGAACCAAAACAAAGACGGGACCTATGATTCACTGAAATGGTGGCAACAAAACGTACTACACCACAAGACGACACAAACACAATCGCAGTCACTAACACCGTCCCTCATAGACCAGCCACGGCGGCACAGCAGTAGCACTCCTACCGTCAGCAGCGTCCCATCTCATGTAATTAATGTCCTCCTTTGTCTCATCCACCAGCCCCACAAACTGTCACACTTAAAGACCGCCACAAGTAGATGGCTTCCTGCCACTGATGAACTTGTTATACAACGCGCGCGCATGATGAAGACAAACACAATGAAGAACAGTGGTACTTCCTGTAGATACTTAGATGGATACTTTATCTATCCCCTTGGGGATATTCAGGTATCCAGTAGCTCATGAGTTAAGTCAACAGACGGTACAATTGACAAACAACAAAATGGACAAACAGTAAAAAAAAAAAAAGAGTTCTGGTACATCTTGTCTCTGAGTGTTGCTGCTGCTGGACAGCGCTTGGTTTCAGGGTAACATTGATCTGTCCAACCGTGCGGTGAAGTATTAAGCATGAGTCCTCCGGGGCCTTCCACGGATGACACTAACGTCGTTTTCTTTCAGAAGCAGGAACAACTCATTTTGTTTTCATTCACTGATTCCTTCCCTTAGTTATTATACACTGCACACTTTAAAAAAAAATTTAATTAATGTTTTGACTTTGAGAGTGATCTACTCGGGAGACTTGCCGTGATATTTGAGACTCGGTTTCCCGAACCTATCAGGGAGGAGATGCCCTGATTGGGCTGAAGTGATTCCAGAGTTGTCTAAAATTGTAATTGGCTTGTACAGAGGCAGGCAGGCAACCAGAACAGATATTTAGTAGAGCATTTCATTCCCTAATTGCTGACGGTTGGCATGGCTTTCAACAAATTAAACTCAAATTATGGCTCTTAATCTTACCTTCAGCACCATAAGTCAGATCTACTCTGAACTTAAATGAGCAGTGTTTACAGGTACCTCTTATGAGCGGTGTGAACCTGTATAGCTTCCCACAATGAGGAAACACCAGACTTCTGAGATCTGAGTTGGTGATTTGCTAAATCTATGAGCCAGTCTACAGTGGATTGGAGCCATCATGAATGATATCACTATTTGGATATGGAAAACACATCCATACAATTTGCATGTTTACCTCATTGACGAAGGTTGTGTGGGGGTGCCTTAAACACATAATCTGGATTCTCAATAAGGTTAAGGTGTAAAGAGGCTGTTTATACTTTTTAAGTAATTAATTAATCCAAACATATCGTATTCACCTAGTATATTTTAAGGGTTTAAAATTTAATATAATGCCACGGTTCTTTAAAGACCACTGGGGTAGAGTTAAAGTAACTATGGGGCTGTACATTGTTACTTTACAATGACCGCTGATATTTTAGAAGCAGTAATGAATCATGACATGATTAGTCCTTATAGGGAGACATTTTTATGTTTGAAACTGAGGTTTCATGCTAGACGTGGCAAAACAAAGTATCCAGTAGCCTAGGTTACAGTGTTTTATACCGTCAATATTATACATATACAGTACTACAACTCTCTTTGTTGTCGGGAGTATTGGCAGCAAAAAATCCCATGATGCAATCTGATGTACAAGCCTTATATGGGCTTGTGACCTCCACCAACATTTATATCAGTGCAGGAGACTCTGTTCATCAGATTGATCCTCAACTTACCTCCGTTTTTATTTTATTTTTTATTGTAGCACTTTGAGATCGTGCCGATGAAAAGTGCATTACAAATTAAATAAATTTGTAGAGTTGTAGACTTACAGCGTCAGAGAGTGCAAATCCCCTTGTGTCTGCATGAGCCAACCGCCTCTACTCGCCTACTGTAGAAAAGGTTGGGACATGAGCAGGTGCAACTCTTGTGACTCCATAATCCATACTGATGAACCTTGAATGTCTTGGTCTCTTAACTCCTTGACACCCTCCTTTCTTCATCATCATCCTCACCCTCCACTTCCTCTTCCTCCCTGATGCAGGATGAAGTGGAGGAGCTGCGGGCGGAGATGGAGGAGGTGCGCGACAGCTACCTGGAGGAGGAGGTGTACCAGGGCCAGGAGCTGCGGCGGGAGCTGGACCGCTCCAACAAGAACTGCCGCATCCTGCAGTACCGCCTGCGCAAGGCAGAGCAGAAGAGCCTGCGGGCGGCACAGACCGGACACGTGGACGGGGAGCTGCTGCGCAACCTGGAGCAGGACCTGAAGGTAACGTCTGTCTGTCTGTCTCTCTGTTTGTCTCTGTGTCTGACTCTGTCTGTCTGTGTTCTTGCTTCAACATTTAAGTCATTAAGCAGAGGCTTCTAACCAGGCTGCAACCTTTCTGATCTTTGAATCAGAACGGTTCTATTTTTGTGTTTGTTTTGGTGCAAACGGTGGATTTAGAATATGAAAGTGCTTTCTGAATTCCACAATTCACGGCGCATAATACACATGGCATCATCAAGTTCCACAACAATGGTACAGCTAAACAAACTACAATATATACATGTATCTACCGGTGACATGTGTTGTTCCATGTATCCTCGTGGCATGGCCTACGTCTGTGTGGTGTGTGTGTAACGTTGTGTAACGCACCTACCCCGACATACCAGTGGATCCCCCCCCCCTTTCTCCATGGTGAAATGAGCCCCCTACAGAAGGACATGTTAAGCAGGGGCCCTGGATTTAGGATACATGTTCATGATGGGACCCTGAGAACCAGTCTACTGTCTCCCGCCCCCCCCCCGCGTGGAGCGGGGTGACCACACGTGAGGTAACGTCCCCCATCGTGCTTGCAGGTGGCCAAGGACGTGTCGGTACGCCTGCACAACGAGCTGGAGAGTGTGGAGGACAAGAGGAGCCGGGCGGAGGACGAGAACGAGACACTCCGGCAGAAGATCATCGAGGTGGAGATCTCAAAGCAGGCGGTGCACAACGAGCTGGACAGGGCCAAAGAGGTATGCCGGGGCTTTGCATGCTGGGTAATGGAGTGTTTTCTGGTATGCTCGGATGCGTATGAAAATGACAATTTCGTTGTTTACTTTGGCACAGTGTAGTGTTGTTTTTGGTACGGACGTGCAGTTGACACTTTCCTTTTTGGGTTTAATCGATACAGCATTAATTTTAAGGTGTTTTGGATTCTATTCCAATATTGAATTCCCTCATATCTCGGAAAAAAACAAGCAAATTAACCCGACTATCGTTGCTGTTGTAAAAGCTTTACCGCGTTTATGTTGGAACCAAAATAGAAAACACTGTTTGAATGAGGATGTCGATCCATCATTCAAATTGAAACAAGAATAGAGTAAATGTGGCAGGCACACTGAATGACCAGCGGTGTGCCAGCGATCGAGAGAGGTTTTGGCGGTGGTCGTGTGCGACAGCGCTGCAAGGAAAACGATTACAGCAGTGGCTGCAATGGTGGAGGAGAGGTAGTTTCCTATTCCGCTTAAAAGGGCAATTGAATTTCCTGCCTGGGCATGATATAGCGGCCAACGCTATCTGCTCATCGCCGTTGTTCATATTCTCATATTTGCATATAGGGTAATTTCCCCCCCCCCTCTTTAATCAACAGGGATCATTAACCAGTCGATTGAAATCATCAGTCACTTCCGATTCCACAAAAAGCTTTTTTTTCCAAAACAGTCCACGGCTCATTGAAGTCCCAACGTCGGGGATCAGCCCGTGTGAGCTCCGTCTAACCTTTTGCTTTATGGGGGAGGGAGAAGGTTTAGGCTAAGAAGAGAGAGATGCCCTCCATTTTCACAGTACTGTTCTGAAAGTCTATTTGTAGTTACAGCTCTACTCTAGTGTTTTCTGCAGGAGGACAATGAGGGGCTGCAGCAATATGGGGAGTTGTGTGTGATTCACTTCAACACAGCACTCAGGGGTGTAATAGTAGCTTCTGTGGGCTGGAGAAAACAGTTCAGGCTTTATTTGACTCTTGCAGGCTTTACCGGTCGGTCTGAGAAATCCATCGTATGGACTCTGGTCTTAGAACTTCCCTTGTTATTAGCTAGTTTCATCAACTTTATTGACGTTTGATTGTTAAAGTGTTGAACACAAGCTTTTTCGTGTTATGTTTGTGGTTTTTTTACGGTTGGAATGCTATATTCCGTTTAAACCGTTTACGTTGAGCCTTGTGAGTGTTTTTATTGATCAGGGCTTGTGTGAGTTTTTATTGGTCAGGGCATGAAGGGACCAGTCTTATTGTCAGGGCATGAGGGTGCTAATCTTATTGGTCAGCACATTCAGTTAATGTTCTCATTGGCCAATGCCAGGAATGAGACCATTCTCTGTGCTGCTCAGGTTCCACTCGCTTAGCATAATACGTGTTGACATCAGAAGGTAATGTGCCGTCTGGCCATGCTGATGATAAGTAGGCTATTGTCACCATCGGTCAATTGGGAGGTTTTCCTGCTCAGTCTTGACAGCACTCGTCTGTCTCATGTGTCTGAGCTTCCACCTTCTTACCTGCCTTTCGGAAGGAGTCTTAAAGGACAAACTATTGTAAACTAACCAAGATAAATCCATGTTAATGGACTTATTGTGTCGGTGCTTATGCACCACCCACTTACACAACAGCT